>NC_091996.1:3876658-3899158 GCF_044704955.1 Pristiophorus japonicus
CTATCAAGGGAAATCAGGGATAGCATTAAAGCCAAGGAAGTGGCATACAAATTGGCCAGAAAGAGCAGCGAACCCGGGGACTGGGAGAAATTTAGAACTCAGCAGAGGAGGACAAATAGTTTGATTAGGGCAGGGAAAATAGAGTACGAGAAGAAGCTTGCAGGGAACATTAAAATGGACTGCAAAAGCTTCTATCGATATGTAAAGAGAAAAAGGTTAGTAAAGACAAACGTAGGTCCCCTGTAGTTAGAATCAGGGGAAGTCATAACGGGGAACAAAGAAATGGCAGACCAATTGAACAAGTACTTTGGTTCGGTATTCACTAAGGAGGACACAAACAACCTTCCGGATATAAAAGGGGTCAGAGGGTCTGGTAAGAAGGAGGAACTGAGGGAAATCCTTATTAGTCGGGAAATTGTGTTGGGGAAATTGATGGGATTGAAGGCAGATAAATCCCCAGGGCCTGATGGTCTGCATCCCAGACTACTTAAGGAGGTGGCCTTGGAAATAGTGGATGCATTGACAGTCATTTTCCAACATTCCATAGACACTGGATCAGTTCCTATGGAGTGGAGGGTAGCCAATGTAACCCCACTTTTTAAAAAAAGGAGGGAGAGAGAAAACATGGAATTATAGACCGGTCAGCCTGACATTGGCAGTGGGTAAAATGATGGAATCAATTATTAAGGATGTCATAGCAACGCATTTGGAAAGAGGTGACCTGATAGGTCCAAGTCAGCATGGATTTGTGAAAGGGAAATCATGCTTGACAAATCTTCTGGAATTTTTTGAGGATGTTTCCAGTAGAGTGGACAAGGGGGAACCAGTTGATGTGATGTATTTGGACTTTCGACAAGGTCCCACACAAGAGATTAATGTGCAAAGTTAAAGCACATGGGATTGGGGGTAGTGTGCTGAAGTGGATTGAGAACTGGTTGTCAGACAGGAAGCAAAGAGTAGGAGTAAATGGGTACTTTTCAGAATGGCAGGCAGTGACTAGTGGGGTACCGCAAGGTTCTGTGCTGGGGCCCCAGCTGTTTACACTGTACATTAATGATTTAGACGAGGGGATTAAATGTAATATCTCCAAGTTTGCGGATGGCACTAAGTTGGGTGGCAGTGTGAGCTGCGAGGAGGATGCTATGAGGCTGCAGAGTGACTTGGATAGGTTAGGTGAGTGGGCAAATGCATGGCAGATGAAGTATAATGTGGATAAATGTGAGGTTATCCACTTTGGTTGTAAAAACAGAGAGACAGACTATTATCTGAATGGTGACAGATTAGGAAAAGGGGAGGTGCAACGAGACCTGGGTGTCATGGTACATCAGTCATTGAAGGTTGGCATGCAGGTACAGCAGGCGGTTAAGAAAACAAATGGCATGTTGGCCTTCATAGCGAGGGGATTTGAGTACAGGGGCAGGGAGGTGTTGCTACAGCTGTACAGAGCCTTGGTGAGGCCACACTTGGAATATTGTGTACAGTTTTGGTCTCCTAACTTGAGAAAGGACATTCTTGCTATTGAGGGAGTGCAGCGAAGGTTCACCAGGCTGATTCCCGGGATGGCGGGACTGACATATCAAGAAAGACTGGATCAACTGGGCTTGTATTCAGTGGAGTTCAGAAGAATGAGAGGGGATCTCATAGAAACGTTTAAAATTCTGACGGGTTTAGACAGGTTAGATGCAGGAAGAATGTTCCCAATGTTGGGGAAGTCCAGAACCAGGGGTCACAGTCTAAGGATAAGGGGTAAGCCATTTAGGACCGAGATGAGGAGAAACTTCTTCACCCAGAGAGTGGTGAACCTGTGGAATTCTCTACCGCAGAAAGTTGTTGAGGCCAATTCACTAAATATATTCAAAAAGGAGTTAGATGTAGTCCTTACTACTAGGGGGATCAAGGGGTATGGCGAGAAAGCAGGAATGGGGTACTGAAGTTGCATGTTCAGCCATGAACTCATTGAATGGCGGTGCAGGCTCGAAGGGCTGAATGGCCTACTCCTGCACCTATTTTCTATGTTTCTATGTTAAGGAGTGACTTAAAGGAGGAACGAGAGGTAGAGAGGCGGAGAGGTTTCGGGAGGGAGTTCCAGAGCTTGGGGCCCAGGCAGCTGAAGGCACGGCCACCGATGGTGGAGTGATTATAATCGGGGATGTGCAAGAGGCCAGAATTCGAGGAGCGCAGATATCTCGGAGGGTTATGGGGCTGGAGGAGATTACAGAGATGGGGAGGAGCGAGGCCATGGAGGGATTAGAAAACAAGGATGAGAATTTTAAAATTGAGGTGTTGCTCAACCACAAACCAATGTAGGTCAGTGAGCACAGGGGGTGATGGGTGAGCAGGACTTGGAGCAAGTTAGGACGCGGGCTGTCAAGTTTTGGATGACCTCAAGTTTATGGCAGGTGGGAGATGGGAATCCAACCAGGAGAGCATTGGAATAGTCAATCTAAAGGTAGCAAAGACATGAATGAGGGTTTCAGCAGCAGAATAGCTGAGGCAGGGGCGGAGATGGGCGATGTTACAGAAGTGGAAATAAGTGGTCTTGGTGATGGTGCGGCTATGTGGTCGGCAGTTTGCCTCGAGCTCCAATATGGCACCAACATTGCAAACAGTCTGGTTGAGCCTCAGACAGTTGCCCAGGAGTGGGATGGAGTTGGTGAGGAGGGAACAGGGTTTGTGGCGGGGACCGAAGACAATGCCATCGCTCTTCCCAATATTTAGTTGGAGGAAATCTCTGCTCATCCAGAACTGGATGTGGGACAAGCAGTCTGACAATTGAGAGACGGAGGAGGGGTGGAGAGAAGTGGGGGTGAGGTAGAGCTGGGTGTCTCAGCGTACATGTGGAAACTGACGCTGTGTTTCCGGATGATGTCGCCAAGGGGCAACATGTAGATGGGGAATAGGAGGGGGCCAAGGATAGATCCTGGGGGGACACCAGGGGTAACGATGCGGGGGGGGGGGGGGAAGAGAAGTCGTTGCAGGAGATTCTCTGACTACGATGAGATGGATAAGAATGGAACCAGGTGAGTGCAGTCCACCCAGCTGGACCATGGTGGAGAGGTTGGAGGAGGAGGGAGTGGTCAACCGTGTCAAAGGCTGCAGACAGGTCCAGAAGGACGAGGAGCGATCGTTTACCACGGTCACAGTCACATAGGATGTCATTTTTGACTTTGATAAGTCACATACACACACTTCGACAAGCTCATTCATACGTATACACGCTCACACACACACAAACTTTCTCCCACTAACCCAGGACTGTTCTAACCCCGTGCTGTACCTGCCCTGGGAGTGTTTGATGGTACAGTGTAGAGGGAGCTTTACTCTGTATCTAACCCGTGCTGTACCTGCCCTGGGAGTGTTTGATGGGACAGTGTAGAGGGAGCTTTACTCTGTATCTAACCCCGTGCTGTACCTGCCCTGGGAGTGTTTGATGGGACAGTGTAGAGGGAGCTTTACTCTGTATCTAACCCCCTGTACCTGCCCTGGGAGTGTTTGATGGGACAGTGTAGAGGGAGCTTTACTCTGTATCTAACCCCCTGTACCTGCCCTGGGAGTGTTTGATGGGACAGTGTGGAGGGAGCTTTACTCTGTATCTAACCCCCTGTACCTGCCCTGGGAGTGTTTGATGGGACAGTGTAGAGGGAGCTTTACTCTGTATCTAACCCCGTGCTGTACCTGCCCTGGGAGTGTTTGATGCAAAAGGCTCCATTTTCAACACTGATATCCCACACCTCGATAAGCATGACCATTTACAATATCTAAATGTATATAAAAGCAATATGCCACCTCATAGCTGTTAAATTCCACCTGTAGTGAAGAGTTTTTGTTTCTGAAAGTAGTCGTAAGATTGATGAAAAGATAGATTTATGTTGAATTGTCGAACAATCACAAATCAAAACATTTTATTTGGTTTAAAAGAGCTCTCATGGAGAATGGTTCTTTTGATGGTACAACAAATCGTAAGTCTACAGCCTGGCCTAAATAACTCTCTTCGTTAAAGTCTAAAATTATGAGTCCTCACTGAATATGTAAGTTCCACAACAATTTGCATTTATACAGTGCCTTTAACATACTAAAATGTCCCAAGGCGCTTCACAGGAGGTTATAAAACAACATTTGACACCGAGCCACATAAGGAGATATTAGGGCAGGTCTTGGTCAAAGTGGTAGGTTTTTAGGAGCATTTTAAAGAAGGAGGGAGAGGTGGAGAGGTTTAGGGAGGGAATTCCAGAGTGTGGGGCCCAGGCAGCTGAAGGCACGGCCATCAATGGTCAGCGATTAAAGTCAGAGAAGCACAGGTGGCCAGAATTGGAGGAGTGCGAAGATCTTGTAGGATTGTAGGGCTGGAGGAGGTTACAGAGATAGGGAGGAGTGTAGGGGCTGGAGGAGGTTACAGAGATAGGGAGGGGTGTAGGGGCTGGAGGAGGTTACAGAGATAGGGAGGGTGTAGGGGCTGGAGGAGGTTACAGAGATAGGGAGGTGTGCCGGGGCTGGAGGCGGTTACAGAGATAGGGAGGGGTGTAGGGGCTGGAGGAGGTTACAGAGATAGGGAGGGTGTAGGGGCTGGAGGAGGTTACAGAGATAGGGAGGTGTGCCAGGGCTGGAGGCGGTTACAGAGATAGGGAGGGGTGTAGGGGCTGGAGGAGGTTACAGAGATTGGGAGGGGTGTAGGGGCTGGAGGAGGTTACAGAATAGGGAGGGGTGTAGGGGCTGGAGGCGGTTACAGCGATTGGGAGGGGTGTAGGGGCTGGAGGAGGTTACAGAGATAGGGAGGGGTGTAGGGGCTGGAGGAGGTTACAGAGATAGGGAGGGGTGTAGGGGCTGGAGGAGGTTACAGAATAGGGAGGGGTGTAGGGGCTGGAGGGGGTTACAGAGATAGGGAGGGGTGTAGGGCTGGAGGGGGTTACAGAGATAGGGAGGGGTGTAGGGGCTGGAGGAGGTTACAGAGATAGGGAGGGGCGAGGCCATGGATGGATTTGAAGACGAGGATGAGAATTTTAAAGTCGAGTACCGGGAATGACTGGCACCTTGCACTTTATTTGTGGTCCAGCGTGACCCTGCACAGCAACCAGAACATTCACAGCCAGAGACTGAAAACAAGGTCTAAGGTTTACTTAGCCAGCAGGAAAGGAGTATGAACACCGAACCTTACTGCAGCAATAAACTGTTCTATAAAACCCAAGACCAGCAAGGGTCAAAAGAAGGTTGTTGTCAGGAATTTCAAGAAGGTCACCTATAGAAGCCTCCCGACCATTGAACACCCTTGTTCAGTCTCACTTTCTTTAACTGGCGGTTAGAAGAAGCTTTAATCACAAGTTTGTGGAGCAAGCCCAGCTGAGGTCAAGCAGATGAAGTTTTCGGGCTGGATTTTGGGTTGTCTAACGCCTCAGTTAATGGCCAGAGGGGGGCGCTAATGGGAGCGTAGGAGGTTACCAATCAGGAGCACAGCTTTTAGCGCCCCGACCGTAAATTCATTGGAGGCTCACCAGGGGTGCAAACCAGTAGCGCCCGGCTGCTAACGATTGCTGTGATCCTGACGTATTCCGGGTGCAATGCCCACACTTGCCCAGTCGGTAAATTCGGTGCAGTCACCTCATTGAGCGCCCGCCAATAACAACAATAGGAAAAACAGTGGGTACAGGCTTGTAGAGTCGTTAACTGGTGGCTACTTAAAGGGATGAGGGAGCGCTTCCCTCCGAGGTCACAGTCAGTGCAAGGTTTACATACAGCAAGGTGTGAGTCTCAGTCACAGTCAGTGCAAGGTTTACACACAGCACGGTGTGAGTCTCAGTCACAGTCAGTGCAAGGTTTACACACAGCACGGTGTGTGAGTCTCAGTCACAGTCAGTGCAAGGTTTACACACAGCATGGTGTGAGTCTCAGTCACAGTCAGTGCAAGGTTTACACACAGCACGGTGTGTGAGTCTCAGTCACAGTCAGTGCAAGGTTTACACACAGCACGGTGTGAGTCTCAGTCACAGTCAGTGCAAGGTTTACACACAGCACGGTGTGAGACTCAGTCACAGTCAGTGCAAGGTTTACACACAGCACGGTGTGAGTCTCAGTCACAGTCAGTGCAAGGTTTACACACAGCACGGTGTGAGTCTCAGTCACAGTCAGTGCAAGGTTTACACACAGCACGGTGTGAGTCTCAGTCACAGTCAGTGCAAGGTTTACACACAGCACGGTGAGAGTCTCAGTCAGTCAGTGCAAGGTTTACACACAGCACGGTGTGAGTCTCAGTCACAGTCAGTGCAAGGTTTACACACAGCACGGTGTGTGAGTCTCAGTCACAGTCAGTGCAAGGTTTACACACAGCACGGTGTGAATCTCAGTCACAGTCAGTGCAAGGTTTACACACAGCACTGTGTGAGTCTCAGTCACAGTCAGTGCAACGTTTAAACACAGCACGGTGTGAGTCTCAGTCACAGTCAGTGCAAGGTTTACACACAGCACGGTGTGAGTCTCAGTCAGTCAGTGCAAGGTTTACACACAGCACAGTGTGAGTCTCAGTCACAGTCAGTGCAAGGTTTACACACAGCACGGTGTGAGTCTCAGTCACAGTCAGTGCAAGGTTTACACACAGCACGGTGTGAGACTCAGTCACAGTCAGTGCAAGATTTACACACAGCACGGTGTGAGTCTCAGTCACAGTCAGTGCAAGGTTTACACACAGCACGGTGTGAGACTCAGTCACAGTCAGTGCAAGGTTTACACACAGCACGGTGTGAGTCTCAGTCACAGTCAGTGCAAGGTTTACACACAGCACGGTGTGAGTCTCAGTCACAGTCAGTGCAAGGTTTACACACAGCACTGCGTGAGTCTCAGTCACAGTCAGTGCAAGGTTTACACACAGCACGGTGAGAGTCTCAGTCAGTCAGTGCAAGGTTTACACACAGCACGGTGTGAGTCTCAGTCACAGTCAGTGCAAGGTTTACACACAGCACGGTGTGAGTCTCAGTCACAGTCAGTGCAAGGTTTACACACAGCACGGTGTGTGAGTCTCAGTCACAGTCAGTGCAAGGTTTACACAGCACGGTGTGAGTCTCAGTCACAGTCAGTGCAAGGTTTACACACAGCACGGTGTGTGAGTCTCAGTCACAGTCAGTGCAAGGTTTACACACAGCACGGTGTGAGTCTCAGTCACAGTCAGTGCAAGGTTTACACACAGCACGGTGTGAGTCTCAGTCACAGTCAGTGCAAGGTTTACACACAGCACGGTGTGAGTCTCAGTCACAGTCAGTGCAAGGTTTACACACAGCACTGTGTGAGTCTCAGTCACAGTCAGTGCAACGTTTAAACACAGCACGGTGTGAGTCTCAGTCACAGTCAGTGCAAGGTTTACACACAGCACGGTGTGAGTCTCAGTCACAGTCAGTGCAAGGTTTACACACAGCACGGTGTGAGTCTCAGTCACAGTCAGTGCAAGGTTTACACACAGCACTGTGTGAGTCTCAGTCACAGTCAGTGCAACGTTTAAACACAGCACGGTGTGAGTCTCAGTCACAGTCAGTGCAAGGTTTACACACAGCACGGTGTGAGTCTCAGTCACAGTCAGTGCAAGATTTACACACAGCACGGTGTGAGTCTCAGTCACAGTCAGTGCAAGGTTTACACACAGCACGGTGTGAGTCTCAGTCACAGTCAGTGCAAGGTTTACACACAGCACGGTGTGAGTCTCAGTCACAGTCAGTGCAAGGTTTACACACAGCACTGCGTGAGTCTCAGTCACAGTCAGTGCAAGGTTTACACACAGCACGGTGAGAGTCTCAGTCACAGTCAGTGCAAGGTTGACACACAGCACGGTGTGAGTCTCAGTCACAGTCAGTGCAAGGTTTACACAGCACGGTGTGAGTCTCAGTCACAGTCAGTGCAAGGTTTACACACAGCACGGTGTGAGTCTCAGTCACAGTCAGTGCAAGGTTTACACACAGCACGGTGTGTGAGTCTCAGTCACAGTCAGTGCAAGGTTTACACACAGCACGGTGTGAGTCTCAGTCACAGTCAGTGCAAGGTTTACACACAGCACGGTGTGAGTCTCAGTCACAGTCAGTGCAAGGTTTACACACAGCACGGTGTGAGTCTCAGTCACAGTCAGTGCAAGGTTTACACACAGCACGGTGTGAGTCTCAGTCACAGTCAGTGCAAGGTTTACACACAGCACTGTGTGAGTCTCAGTCACAGTCAGTGCAACGTTTAAACACAGCACGGTGTGAGTCTCAGTCACAGTCAGTGCAAGGTTTACACACAGCACGGTGTGAGTCTCAGTCAGTCAGTGCAAGGTTTACACACAGCACGGTGTGAGTCTCAGTCACAGTCAGTGCAAGGTTTACACACAGCACGGTGTGAGTCTCAGTCACAGTCAGTGCAAGGTTTACACACAGCACAGTGTGAGTCTCAGTCACAGTCAGTGCAAGGTTTACACACAGCACGGTGTGAGTCTCAGTCACAGTCAGTGCAAGGTTTACACACAGCACGGTGTGAGTCTCAGTCACAGTCAGTGTAACGTGTTACACACAGCACGGTGTGAGTCTCAGTCACAGTCAGTGCAAGGTTTACACACAGCACGGTGTGACTCTCAGTCACAGTCAGTGCAAGGTTTACACACAGCACGGTGTGAGTCTCAGTCAGTCAGTGCAAGGTTTACACACAGCATGATGTGAGTCTCAGTCACAGTCATTGTAACGTTTACACACAGCACGGTGTGTGAGTCTCAGTCACAGTCAGTGCAAGGTTTACACACAGCACGGTGTGAGTCTCAGTCACAATCAGTGTAACATTTACACACAGCACGGTGTGAGTCTCAGTCACAGTCAGTGCAAGGTTTACACACAGCACGGTGTGAGTCTCAGTCACAGTCAGTGCAAGGTTTACACACAGCACGGTGTGAGTCTCAGTCACAATCAGTGTAACATTTACACACAGCACGGTGTGAGTCTCAGTCACAGTCAGTGCAAGGTTTACACACAGCACGGTGTGAGTCTCAGTCACAGTCAGTGCAAGGTTTACACACAGCACGGTGTGAGTCTCAGTCACAGTCAGTATAACATTTACACACAGCACGGTGTGAGTCTCAGTCACAGTCAGTGCAAGGTTTACACACAGCACGGTGTGAGTCTCAGTCACAGTCAGTGCAAGGTTTACACACAGCACGGTGTGAGTCTCATTCACAGTCAGTGCAAGGTTTACACACAGCACGATGTGTGAGTCTCAGTCACAGTCAGTGCAAGGTTTACACACAGCATGGTGTGAGTCTCAGTCACAGTCAGTGCAAGGTTTACACACAGCACGGTGTGAGTCTCAGTCACAGTCAGTGCAAGGTTTACACACAGCACGGTGTGACTCTCAGTCACAGTCAGTGCAAGGTTTACACACAGCACGGTGTGAGTCTCAGTCACAGTCAATGTAACGTTTACACACAGCACGGTGTGAGTCTCAGTCACAGTCAGTGCAAGGTTTACACACAGCACGGTGTGAGTCTCAGTCACAGTCAGTGCAAGGTTTACACACAGCACGGTGTGTGAGTCTCAGTCACAGTCAGTGCAAGGTTTACACACAGCATGGTGTGAGTCTCAGTCACAGTCAGTGCAAGGTTTACACACAGCACGGTGTGAGTCTCAGTCACAGTCAGTGCAAGGTTTACACACAGCACGATGTGTGAGTCTCAGTCACAGTCAGTGCAAGGTTTACACACAGCACGATGTGTGAGTCTCAGTCACAGTCAGTGCAAGGTTTACACACAGCATGGTGTGAGTCTCAGTCACAGTCAGTGCAAGGTTTACACACAGCACGGTGTGAGTCTCAGTCACAGTCAGTGCAAGGTTTACACACAGCACGGTGTGACTCTCAGTCACAGTCAGTGCAAGGTTTACACACAGCACGGTGTGAGTCTCAGTCACAGTCAATGTAACGTTTACACACAGCACGGTGTGAGTCTCAGTCACAGTCAGTGCAAGGTTTACACACAGCACGGTGTGAGTCTCAGTCACAGTCAGTGCAAGGTTTACACACAGCACGGTGTGAGTCTCAGTCACAGTCAGTGCAAGGTTTACACACAGCACGGTGTGTGTCTCAGTCACAGTCAGTGCCAGGTTTACACACAGCACGGTGTGAGTCTCAGTCACAGTAAGTGCAAGGTTTACACACAGCACGGTGTGTGAGTCTCAGTCACAGTCAGTGCAAGGTTTACACACAGCACGGTGTGAGTCTCAGTCACAGTCAGTGCAAGGTTTACACACAGCACGGTGTGAGTCTCAGTCACAGTCAGTGCAAGGTTTACACACAGCACGGTGTGAGTCTCAGTCACAGTCAGAGTAACGTTTACACACAGCACGGTGTGAGTCTCAGTCACAGTCAGTGCAAGGTTTACACACAGCACGGTGTGAGTCTCAGTCACAGTCAGTGCAAGGTTTACACACAGCACGGTGTGAGTCTCAGTCACAGTCAGTGCAAGGTTTACACATAGCACGGTGTGTGAGTCTCAGTCACAGTCAGTGCAAGGTTTACACACAGCACGGTGTGAGTCTCAGTCAGTCAGTGCAAGGTTTACACACAGCACGGTGTGTGAGTCTCAGTCACAGTCAGTGCAAGGTTTACACACAGCACGGTGTGAGTCTCAGTCACAGTCAGTGCAAGGTTTACACACAGCACGGTGTGAGTCTCAGTTACAGTCAGTGTAACGTTTGCACACAGCACGGTGTGAGTCTCAGTTACAGTCAGTGTAACGTTTGCACACAGCACGGTGTGAGTCTCAGTCACAGTCAGTGCAAGGTTTACACACAGCACGGTGTGTGAGTCTCAGTCACAGTCAGTGCAAGGTTTACACACAGCACGGTGTGTGAGTCTCAGTCACAGTCAGTGTAACGTTTACACACAGCACGGTGTGAGTCTCAGTCACAGTCAGTGTAACGTTTACACACAGCACGGTGTGAGTCTCAGTCACAGTCAGTGCAAGGTTTACACACAGCACAGTGTGAGTCTCAGTCACAGTCAGTGCAAGGTTTACACACAGCACGGTGTGAGTCTCAGTCACAGTCAGTGCAAGGTTTACACACAGCACGGTGTGAGTCTCAGTCACAGTCAGTGCAAGGTTTACACACAGCACGGTGAGAGTCTCAGTCACAGTCAGTGCAAGGTTTACACACAGCACGGTGTGAGTCTCAGTCACAGTCAGTGCAAGGTTTACACACAGCACGGTGTGAGTCTCAGTCACAGTCAGTGCAAGGTTTACACACAGCACGGTGTGTGAGTCTCAGTCACAGTCAGTGCAAGGTTTACACACAGCACGGTGTGAGTCTCAGTCACAGTCAGTGCAAGGTTTACACACAGCACGGTGTGAGTCTCAGTCACAGTCAGTGCAAGGTTTACACACAGCACGGTGTGAGTCTCAGTTACAGTCAGTGTAACGTTTGCACACAGCACGGTGTGAGTCTCAGTCACAGTCAGTGCAAGGTTTACACACAGCACGGTGTGAGTCTCAGTCACAGTCAGTGCAAGGTTTACACACAGCACGGTGTGAGTCTCAGTCACAGTCAGTGTAACGTTTACACACAGCACGGTGTGAGTCTCAGTCACAGTCAGTGTAACGTTTACACACAGCACGGTGTGAGTCTCAGTCACAGTCAGTGTAACGTTTACACACAGCACGGTGTGAGTCTCAGTCACAGTCAGTGCAAGGTTTACACACAGCACGGTGTGAGTCTCAGTCACAGTCAGTGCAAGGTTTACACACAGCATGATGTGAGTCTCAGTCACAGTCAGTGCAAGGTTTACACACAGCATTGTGTGAGTCTCAGTCACAGTCAGTGCAAGGTTTACACACAGCATGATGTGAGTCTCAGTCACAGTCAGTGCAAGGTTTACACACAGCATGATGTGAGTCTCAGTCACAGTCAGTGCAAGGTTTACACACAGCACGGTGTGAGTCTCAGTCACAGTCAGTGCAAGGTTTACACACAGCACGGTGTGAGTCTCAGTCACAGTCAGTGCAAGGTTTACACACAGCACGGTGTGAGTCTCAGTTACAGTCAGTGCAAGGTTTACACACAGCACGGTGTGAGTCTCAGTTACAGTCAGTGCAAGGTTTACACACAGCACGGTGTGAGTCTCAGTCACAGTCAGTGCAAGGTTTACACACAGCACGGTGTGAGTCTCAGTCACAGTCAGTGCAAGGTTTACACACAGCATGGTGTGAGTCTCAGTCACAGTCAGTGCAAGGTTTACACACAGCACGGTGTGAGTCTCAGTCACAGTCAGTGCAAGGTTTACACACAGCATGATGTGAGTCTCAGTCACAGTCAGTGCAAGGTTTACACACAGCATTGTGTGAGTCTCAGTCACAGTCAGTGCAAGGTTTACACACAGCACGGTGTGAGTCTCAGTCACAGTCAGTGCAAGGTTTACACACAGCACGGTGTGAGTCTCAGTCACAGTCAGTGCAAGGTTTACACACAGCACGGTGTGAGTCTCAGTCACAGTCAGTGCAAGGTTTACACACAGCACGGTGAGGGAGCCTCCCAGTTTGCAGCGGCAGACAGACAGTACATTGCGGGGGGAAAACAAGTGATTTTGAAAACTTTAATGGGTGCATTACTGTGCTGCGCCTTTAAGACTCGGCCTTTCCCGGGATCTGATTCGGAGTTCCGCGCCTGTGCAATGGGACCGCCACATTCACCAACCAAACTCTCCCAGCTCTGGTGTGCAATGGCTGGTTTTGTGCCCCTGTCTGGCGAATTTCTGGGCGGAGGGTGCACACTTTTTCAAGGCGAAAAAATGACCACTCGGCCTTGGTTACCGTCCCTGAATGTCCACCCCACAGAATCTTAAAGAACAGTTTGAGGCCATTCGGCCCATCGAGCCTGTGCTGACTCATTTGTAGAGCTATCCAATTAATCTCACCCCCTCCCCCGCTCTTTCCCCACAGCCCTGCAAATGTTTCTTTTCAAGTATTTATCCAATTCCCCGTTTGAAAGTTAATATTGAATCTGCTCCCACCGCCCTTTCAGGCAGCGCGTTCCCGATCACAACAACTCGCTGCGTAAATACATTTCTCCTTATCTCCCCCTGGATCTTTTGCCAATTGTCTTAAATCTGTGTCCTCCAGTTACTAACCCTTCTGCCATTGAAAACAGTCTTTCCCTATCTACTGTGTCAAAAACCCTCATCATTTTTAACACCTCTAATAAATCTCCTTTTAACCTTCGCTGCCCTGAGGAGAACAACTCCAGCTTCTCTAGCCTCTCCACATGATTGGAGACCCTCATCCCTGGTACGGTTCAAGCAAATCTCCTCTACATCCTTTCCAAGGCCTTGACATGCTTCATAAGAACATAAGAAATAGGAGCAGGAGTTGGCCATTTGGCCCCTCGAGCCTGCTCCGCCATTCAATAAGATCATGGCTGATCTGATCTTGGCCTCAACTCCACTTCCCTGCACACTCCCCATAACCCTTGACTCCCTTATCATTCAAAAATCAGCCCATCCCCACCTTAAATATATTCAATGACCCAGCCTCCACAGTTTTCAGGGGTAGAGAATTCCAAAAATTCACGACCCTCTGAGAGAAGAAATTCTTAGTTTCCGTTTTAAATGGGCGACCCCTTATTCTGAAACGATGCCCCCGAGTTCTAGATTCCCCCACAAGGGGAAACATCCTCTCTGCATCTACCCTGTCAAGCCCCCTCAGAATCTTATACATTTCAATAAGATCACATCTCATTCTTCTAAACTCCAATGAGTGCAGGCCCAACCTGCTCAACCTTTCCTCACAAGACAACCCCTTCATTTCAGGAATCAATCTCATGAACCTTCTCTGAACTACCTCCAATGCAAGTATATCCCTCCCTAAATAAGGAAACCAAAACTGTATGCAGTACTTCCTACGGTTGGTGCCCAGAATTGGACACAGTTTTTCTTAGGTGCTCCCTCGTACCGAGGGTGACTTGCTTCCACCAAAAAGGGATGAGTTCTTAAGTATTTCAATGAGGGATCTGATATTCCAGGTCCTGAACTACATCCTGAAGGGTGGAAGATGCCTGTGGGTGGATTGTTTTAACGTGGGGTGACCGTTGTACACCAGCCACCACACGGGCTTGACAGAGCTAGGTCTCGGTCCAGTGGCAAAGATTAACCAGGACGACTGGAGACCAGCTCTGCTGCACGGACCCAGTGCACACACATATCGCAGTGTGGGCTGGCCCGTGCTGCCCCTGGGCCCTCGCCTCTCCTGGGTCCCGATTACGTCGCTCCACGATCTCTCGCCGCTCCTGCGCCCTGACCTCGACGCTCCTGCTGTACCTGCCCACGCTCCAATCACCGACCTGGATGATGATGACGTCTAATCCAGTCACCCTCTTCACAGCCGTCGCTCGCTTGCACCAGCTCGCGCTGCTCTGTGGAGTGGCAGGCCGCCACGCTGACTATGGGAGTGTTTGATCGGACAGTGCAGAGCGAGCTTTACTCTGTATCTAACCCCGTGCTGTACCTGCCCTGGGAGTGTTTGATGGGACAGTGCAGAGCGAGCTTTACTCTGTATCTAACCCCCTGTACCTGCCCTGGGAGTGTTTGATGGGACAGTGTAGAGGGAGCTTTACTCTGTATCTAACACCCTGTACCTGCCCTGGGAGTGTTTGATGGGACAGTGTAGAGGGAGCTTTACTCTGTATCTAACCCCGTGCTGTACCTGCCCTGGGAGTGTTTGATGGGACAACGTAGAGGGAGCTTTACTCTGTATGTAACCCCGTGCTGTACCTGCCCTGGGAGCGTTTGATGGGACATTGTAGAGGGAGCTTTACTCTGTATCTAACCCCCTGTACCTGCCCTGGGAGTGTTTGATGGGACAGTGTAGAGGGAGCTTTACTCTGTATCTAACCCCGTGTTGTACCTGCCCTGGGAGTGCTTGATGGGACAATGTAGAGGGAGCTTTACTCTGTATCTAACCCCGTGCTGTACCTGTCCTGGGAGTGTTTGATGGGACACTGTAGAGGGAGCTTTACTCTGTATCTAACCCCCTGTACCTGCCCTGGGAGTGTTTGATGGGACAACGTAGAGGGAGCTTTACTCTGTATCTAACCCCGTGCTGTACCTGCCCTGGGAGTGTTTGATGGGACACTGTAGAGGGAGCTTTACTCTGTATCTAACCCCCTGTACCTGCCCTGGGAGTGTTTGATGGGACAACGTAGAGGGAACTTTACTCTGTATCTAACCCCGTGCTGTACCTGCCCTGGGAGTGTTTGATGGGACAGTGTAGAGGGAGCTTTACTCTGTATCTAACCCCATGCTGTACCTGCCCTGGGAGTGTTTGATGGGACAGTGTAGAGGGAGCTTTACTCTGTATCTAACCCCATGCCATCAGCGGCAGGTCGGGGCCATAAGAGGAGCGGCAAGTGGTGGCCAATTCACAAACACTCACACTCACGTACACATTGGACACAGTACTCCAGCTTAATCCAACATTACAATGGTGACCATACTTCAGAACGTACTTCATTGGCTGTAAAGTGCTTAGGACGTCCGGTTGTCATGAAAGGCGCTATATGAATACAAGTCTTTGTAACCAGTGATTTATAAAGGTTTCGCATAACTTCCGTGCTAAAGGAAAAGGAAGAAGATAAATAGCCAGTTGTAAGTGCGATTGGAAGCTATGCGGTTAGAAAGAGATTGTCAAATGCTGCAGAATTCACAGCAATCTTCTGATGTGCTGTTGGCAACGAAATGTCATCTGGATTGAACAGTGAAGATGTGAGGTTGGATTCATATTCGGAGTTTTGTTTGAGTTCCCTCTGGGGACCGGAGAGTATTTCTACAGGACTGTCCCTCGTCAAATGGAATGGATGGGGTGAGGTTGCCGAGAGGATGGATGGACACGTGCCGGGAAGGGGCAGGTCTGAGGCCACACGGTCTTTACTCGCTCCCTGCTTGCTCACATGGCTTACGACTTTTTTTTATTTTCATCACAGCAATATATTGAAAGAGTTTCAAAGTTAAGGCTGCATTGAGAAATCGAAGATGTTCAGAGACGGAAACAGAAGGTTCTGGAAGCCTCTCAGCGTGCGAGTCACAAATAGCCGAGATAGTGAGATGCCAGGCTATAAACCATGAGAGTGCTGCTTGTGTGAAGCATGTGATTGGATTACGGTTTTACAGTCACAGAGGCAGTCGGAGTTATTTATAACTCTCTCCTTTCCATTTCTGGAGAGAGGCATCTTCCCCGTGACACCGGGGAGTCTTGTGATTGGGCTTCAGGCTCAGTATTGGCTCACCTGATTGCCCAGGGTCAGCTAACCCGTCAGGATTGTCCTGGAGTCTCCAGGAATTGCAGATTAATTCCCAGGACACCCCTGGGAGAAAAATCATAGGGAGCATTCCAAAAAGTAACTTTTTCAATTTACTTTCAACACTTTCGTTTATTAGTTACACAAATACTGGAGGCGGGGGAAAGGTTTGCTTGACTGAGCGAGGTGGGTGAAGGGCACGTGTTAAAACTTCCAGGAATATTTAAGACTATTGTGTCCAATTCACACTTTAGGAAGGATGTCAAGGTCTTGGAGGGGCCGCAGAGGAGGTTTACCGGGATGACACTAGGCATGAGGAACTTCAGTTACATGGAGAGTCTGGAGAAGCTGGGATCATTCTCCTTCGAGCAGGGAAGGCTAAGGGGAGACCTAACGGAGTTGTTCAAAATGATGAGGGGTTTACATAGAATGTTTCTTCTGGCAATTGGGTCAGTAATCAGAGGACACAGATTTAAAACAATTGGCAAAAGAACTCGAGGGGAATTTAGGAGAAATGTTTTCGCACAAAGGGTTGTTAAGATCTGGAACGCACTACCTGAAAGAGTGGCCAAATCAAATTCCATAGGAACTTTCATAAGGTAATTGGACATGTGTTTGAAGAGGACTGATTTGCAGGGTTATGGGGAAGAAGCTGGGGAGTGGGACTCAATCAGACAGCTCTTGCAAATGGCCTCCATTTGTGCTGTAGGATTCAATGGGGGAGAAATGCCCAGATTGGGGGCGGGAACCGACTCGGGGCGGAACTTTCTGTGCCCGGTGTGGAAGTCCCGCCCCGGCCGCGTAATTGCGGTTAGCGCCCATCAAAGGCAGCGGAGCGCAATCTCCCGCACTCCACTTCGTCTTGGGGCGGGTTCCGAGACACCACTGGAGCGAGTTGGTCAGTGTTACCAGGCTGCGCCACGTGGCACTGACGCATTTCAACGTCCCTCCCCTTTGGGTAAGCCCGCCACCCGAAACGCAGTGCCGGGCTGCACGACGGCAACCCAGACCACGCAAGGGAAGAGGAAGTCAGGCCGACCGGTGAGTCGGCAAAACCGCCAAGATGGCGGCGTGGGGCGCTCCCTACCTCCCCCTTTAACTTCGGCCCCCGCGAGCAGAGATCGATCCAGTTCGCCACCCGCCAGGCTAGCACTGACACCGCTCGCGGCAGCACCGTGGGCCGTTGGGCCGTTGGTGGAAAGGGTTCGACACGTGGCATTAAGGGCTCACCGCGCATGCTGATGACATCATTGCTGGTTGCGTGGCGGCCCACGGAGGCGCCTCTGCTAACTCCCGCGCACATTTGGTGGGGCCTGTTAGCGTCCCCCTGGGCAAAAACAGTCGCGCCCTTTAGCGCCCCCGGAGGCACTAATGGGTGTTGCACAACAAGGCAATTTTGAACCCTATGATTCTAATATGTCCAACCAGAGTTGGGATAACTACCAGGTCCACAAATCGCGAAATATTTGCTGGTTGTCCCTGTCTGAATTTCTGGTCCTCGAGGTTTGTATAATCGCTGTTGTCTCAATGCTGGATAATAATATATCAGGACACTGAGATCTGTTCGTGTCAACAACACGAGATATCTGTTGTTAGCCGTGGCCCAGTCTGTAGCACTCTCGCCTTGGGGTCAGAAGGTTGGAGGTTCATGGTCCCACTCCAGAGGCTTGAGTCCATAATCCAGGCTGACATTCTCAGTGCAGCACTGAGGGAGCGCTGCACTGTCGGAGGTGCCACCTTTTGGATGAGACGTTAAATCGAGGCCCCGTGGACGTTGCAGTTGGACGTAAAAGATCCAACAGCACTATATCAAAGGAGTTCTCCCCAGTGTCCTGGCCAATATTTATCCCTCAATTAACATAATTTAAAAACAGATTATCTGGTCATTATCACATTGCTGTTTGTGGGAGCTTGCTGTGCGCAAATTGGCTGCTGCGTTTCCCACATTACAACAGTGACTGCAGTCCAAAAGTACTTCATTGGCTATAAAGCACTTTGGAATGTCCCGAGGTCGTGAAAGGCGCTAGAGAAATGCAAGTTCTTTCTTTCAATGGGAACATTTATTTAAAATGTTGCTGTGATTGTCTCAGGGCCTATGACACACACATCTGTGCAACCCACAAAAGCCTGGACTTCCGTGGCTTAATGAGTGCAGTCACTGTATGATTTGGTGCTGAGACACACAGACCAGGAAGGTCCCGTGTTCAACACCTCCGGTTGGGGCAATGCAATTGCACTCAGTGGCCCCTTGGCCATGACAGGAGGCTGAGCAGCTAGGTTTGCCACCCAGCTATTCACCATCGTACCTCTGGTTGGAAAAGTGCATGTGATTTCCCCCCATGGTTGAATAACTAGCCTGTGATTATTGACACCCGGGAAGAATAGCTACTTTGATGAGGTTTTCGAGTGAGAATCAGTGCTTTCGCAGGAGGGGCGGAGGATAGGGAACAAGAGAAAGAAAACCAAGAATCTAGCTCGAAGTACTAGGTGTATATAGAATTATAGAACCTTACAGCATAAACAGAGGTCGTTCAGCTCATCGTGCTAGTGCTGAATTTCTGCTGGAGCTATTCATTTAGTTCCAAGTCCCTAACCTTCCCCTGTGCCCTTTCAAAATGTTCTCTTTTAAATGTGTTTCCCACATTACAACAGTGGCTACACTCCACAGTACGTCATTGTAAAGTGGCTGTAAAATGCTTGGAGACGTCTGGTGGTCATGAAAGGCGCTATATAAATGCAAGTCTGTCTTTCTTTCTCTCTTTCTTTCTTTTTTCCTACTTTCTCAAATATTTATCCATTTTTCTTTTAAAAGCTATTCTGAGTTCTGCTTCCCCCGCTGTTTCTGTCTGGGCATTCCACGACCTGACAACCGTCTGTGTAAAGAATATCTAACTGATCCTTTCATCCTGTTGCTGATGATTTTGAATTGATGGCCTCCAGTTTCTAGACTCACCGACCAATGGAAATCGTTTTCTGTGATGTAACTTATCGTGAATTTGAACACCTGCCAAATCTCCTCTTAACCTTCTCTGTTCCAGTGAAAAGAACCACAGAATCAACTCATAATTAAAGCCTCTCATCCCTGGTATTATCTTGGTGAATCTCTTCTGCACCCACTCCACGGGTCTTGACAACCTTCTGACAATAGTATTGTGCCCAAACTGGACTCAATATTCAAACCAGTCAGTTGAACCAGTTTAGCAATACACCTCTCTGCCCGCGCCTGTTTATAATACCTAGGATCCCATACACTTTAGCACCGAGGATTCTCACTTTTAAAGATTTATGTTTCTGAACTAAGTCTCCCAGCTCTCCGACCCCTTTAAATAAGATGTCAGCTGTGGCTCAGTTAGTCGTGCTCTCACCTCTGAGTCACAAGGTTGTGAGTTCACAGTCCCACTCCAGAGACTTGAGCACAAGAGCCAGGCTGGTATTCCAGTGCAAGGGGCAGTACTGAGGGAGTGCTGCACTGTCGGAGGGGCAGTACTGAGGGAGTGCTGCACTGTCGGAGGGGCAGTACTGAGGGAGTGCCGCACTGTCGGAGGGGCAGTACTGAGGGAGCGCTGCACTGTCGGAGGGGCAGTACTGAGGGAGCGCCGCAGTGTCGGAGGGGCAGTACTGAGGGAGCGCTGCACTGTCGGAGGGGCAGTACTGAGGGAGCGCCACACTGTCGTAGGGGCAGTACTGAGGGAGTGCTGCACTGTCGGAGGGGCAGTACTGAGGGAGTGCTGCACTGTCGGAGGGGCAGTACTGAGGGAGCGCTGCACTGTCGGAGGGGCAGTACTGAGGGAGTGCTGCACTGTCGGAGGGGCAGTACTGAGGGAGCGCCGCACTGTCGTAGGGGCAGTACTGAGGGAGCGCCGCACTGTCGGAGGGGCAGTACTGAGGGAGCGCTGCACTGATGGAGGGGCAGTACTGAGAGAGTGCCGCACTGTCGGAGGGGCAGTACTGAGGGAGTGCTGCACTGTCGGAGGGGCAGTACTGAGGGAGTGCTGCACTGTCGGAGGGGCAGTACTGAGGGAGCGCGCACTGTCGGAGGGGCAGTACTGAGGAAGCGCTGCACTGTCGGAGGAGCAGTACTGAGGGAGTGCTGCACTGTCGGAGGAGCAGTACTGAGGGAGTGCCGCACTGTCGGAGGAGCAGTACTGAGGGAGCGCTGCACTGTCGGAGGGGCAGTACTGAGGGAGAGCCGCACTGTCGGAGGAGCAGTACTGAGGAAGCGCCGCACTGTCGGAGGGGCAGTACTGAGGGAGTGCCGCACTGTCGGAGGAGCAGTACTGAGGAAGCGCCGCACTGTCGGAGGGGCAGTACTGAGGGAGCGTGGCACTGTCGGAGGAGCAGTAATGAAGGAGTGCTGCACTGTCGGAGGTGCCATCTTTCGGATGAGATGTTAAACCGAGACCCCGTCTGCTCCCTTAGGTGGATGTAGAATATCCCATGGCAATATTGGAAGAAGATCAAGGGAGTTCTCCCTGGTGTCCTGGCCAATATTTAGCTCTAAACCAGATGATTGGTCATTATCACATCGCTGTTTGTGGGAGCTTGCTGTGCGCAAATTGGCTGCCACATTTCCCACATTACAACAGTGACTACACTTAAAAACAGATACTTTGTTAGCATTAAAGCACTTTGGGACATCCTGCAGGCATGAAAGATGCTATATAAATACAAGTTCTTTCTTTAAGTCCCCCAGCTCTACACCTTTAAATAAACATTTCAAAAAAAATTCTCATTATTCATTCATAGACAATCCCTCGGAATCGAGGAAGACTTGCTTCCACTCTAAAAGTGAGTTCTCAGGTGACTGAACAGTCCAATACGGGAATTACAGTCTCTGTCACAGGTGGGACAGACAGTGGTTGAGGAAAGGGTGGGTGGGAGTCTGGTTTGCCGCACGCTCCTTCCGCTGCCTGCGCTTGCTTTCTGCATGCTCTCGGCGACGAGACTCGAGGTGCTCAACGCCCTCCCAGATGCACTTCCTCCACTTAGGGCAGTCTTTTGCCAGGGACTCCCAGGTTCAGTGGGGATGTTACATTTTATCAAGGAGGCTTAGAGGGTGTCCTTGAAACGTTTCCTCTGCCCATCTGGGGCTCGCTTGCCGTGTAGGAGTTCCGAGTAGAGCGCTTGCTTTGGGAGTCTTGTGTTGGGCATGTGGACAATGTGGCCCGCCCAGCGGAGCTGGTCGAGTGTGGTCAGTGCTCTGATGTTGGCCTGATCGAGGACACTGACGTTGGTGCGTCTGTCCTCCCAGGGGATTTGTAGGATCTTGCGGAGGCATCGTTGGTGGTATTTCTCTGGCGATTTGAGGTGTCTGCTGTATATGGTCCATGTCTCTGAGCCATACAGGAGGGCGGGTATCACTACAGTCCTGTAGACCATAAGCTTGGTGCCAGATTTGAGGGTCTGATCCTCAAACACTCTCTTCCTCAGGCGGCTGAAGATGGCGCTGGTGCACTGGAGGCGGTGTTGAACCTCATCGTTGATGTCTGCCCTTGCTGATAATAGGCTCCCGAGGTATGGAAAGTGGTCAACGTTGTCCAGGGCCGCGCCATGGATCTTGATGACTGGGGGGGGGCAGTGTTGTGTGGTGGGGTCAGGTTGGTGGAGGACCTTTGTCTTCCGGATGTTTAGTGTAAGGCCCATGCTTTCATACGCCTCGGTGAAGATGTTGACGATGACTTGGAGTTCAGTCTCTGAATGTGCGCAGAAGCAAGTATCATCCGTGTACTGTAGCTCGACGACAGAGGAGATGGGACGGTCTTGGATCTAGCCTGGAGGCGACGAAGGTTGAACAGGTTTCCACTGGCTCTATAGTTTAGTTCCACTCCAGCAGGGAGCTTGTCGACTGTGAGGTGGTGCATTGCAGCGAGGAAGATCGAGAAGAGGGTTGGTGCGATGACACAGCTCTGCTTGACCCCGGTTCAGACGTGGATTGTGTCTGTGATGGATCCGTTGGTCAGGATCAACGCTTGCAGGTCGTCATGGAGCAGGCGGAGGATGGCGACAAAATTTTGGGGGCAGCCGAAATGGAGGAGGACGCTCCATTGTCCCTCGCGGTTAACAGTGTCAAAGGCCTTTGTAAGGTCAAAGAAGGCCATGTACAAGGTTGGTGCTATCCCCTGCATTTCTCTTGCAGTTGTCGCGCCACAAAGATCATGTCCGTTGTACCCCTTAGTGGACAGAATCCGCACTGTGACTCCGGGAGGAGTTCCTCAGCCACAGGGAGAAG
>NC_091996.1:4645740-4715740 GCF_044704955.1 Pristiophorus japonicus
TCTCGCCCCCTCTCGCCCTCGCCCCCTCTCGCTCTCGCCCTCTCGCTCTCGCCCTCTCGCTCACGCCTTCGACCCCTCTCGCCCTCGCCCCCTCTCGCTCTCGCTCTCGCCCCCTCTCGCTCTCGCCCTCTCGCTCTCGCCCTCGCCCCCTCTCGCTCTCGCCCTCGCCCTCGCCCCCTCTCGCTCTCGCCCTCGCCCTCGCCCCCTCTCGCTCTCGCCCTCGCCCTCGCCCCCTCTCGCTCTCGCCCTCGGCCCCTCTCGCTCTCGCCCTCGCCCCCTCTCGCTCTCGCCCTCGCCCCCTCTCGCTCTCGCCCTCGGCCCCTCTCGCTCTCGCCCTCGCCCCCTCTCGCTCTCGCCCTCGCCCCCTCTCGCCCTCGCCCCCTCTCGCTCTCGCCCTCGCCCCCTCTCGCCCTCGCCCCCTCTCGCTCTCGCCCCCTCTCGCTCTCGCCCTCGCCCCCTCTCGCTCTCGCCCTCGCCCCCTCTCGCCCTCGCCCCCTCTCGCCCTCGCCCCCTCTCGCTCTCGCCCCCTCTCGCTCTCGCCCTCGCCCCCTCTCGCTCTCGCTCTCGCCCCCTCTCGCCCTCGCCCCCTCTCGCTCTCGCCCCCTCTCGCCCTCGCCCCCTCTCGCTCTCTCCCTCGCCCCCTCTCGCTCTCTCCCTCGCCCCCTCTCGCTCTCTCCCTCGCCCCCTCTCGCTCTCTCCCTCGCCCCCTCTCGCTCTCTCCCTCGCCCCCTCTCGCTCTCTCCCTCGCCCCCTCTCGCTCTCTCCCTCGCCCCCTCTCGCTCTCTCCCTCGCCCCCTCTCGCTCTCTCCCTCGCCCCCTCTCGCTCTCGCCCTCGCCCCCTCTCGCCCTCGCCCCCTCTCGCTCTCGCCCCCTCTCGCTCTCGCCCTCGCCCCCTCTCGCTCTCGCCCTCGCCCCCTCTCGCTCTCGCCCTCGCCCCCTCTCGCTCTCGCCCTCGCCCCCTCTCGCTCTCGCCCTCGCCCCCTCTCGCTCTCGCCCTCGCCCCCTCTCGCTCTCGCCCTCGCCCCCTCTCGCCCTCGCCCTCGCCCCCTCTCGCCCTCGCCCTCGCCCCCTCTCGCTCTCGCTTTCGCCCTCGCCCCCTCTCGCTCTCGCTCTCGCCCTCGCTCTCGCTCTCGCTCTCGCTCTCGCTCTCGCTCTCGCTCTCGCCCCCTCACGCTCTCGCTCTCGCCCCCTCTCGCTCTCGCCCTCGCCCCCTCAAGCTCTCGCTCTCGCTCTCGCCCTCGCTCTCGCCCTCGCCCCCTCTCGCCCCCTCTCGCTCTCGCTCTCGCTCTCGCCCCCTCTCGCTCTCGCCCTCGCCCCCTCAAGCTCTCGCTCTCGCTCTCGCCCTCGCTCTCGCCCTCGCCCCCTCTCGCCCCCTCTCGCTCTCGCTCTCGCTCTCGCCCCCTCTCGCTCTCGCTCTCGCCCTCGCCCCCTCACGCTCTCGCTCTCGCCCTCGCCCCCTCTCGCTCTCGCTTTCGCCCTCGCCCCCTCTCGCTCTCGCTCTCGCTCTCGCTCTCGCCCCCTCACGCTCTCGCTCTCGCCCTCGCCCCCTCTCGCTCTCGCTTTCGCCCTCGCCCCCTCTCGCTCTCGCTCTCGCTCTCGCTCTCGCCCCCTCACGCTCTCGCTCTCGCCCTCGCCCCCTCTCGCTCTCGCTTTCGCCCTCGCCCCCTCTCGCTCTCGCTCTCGCCCCCTCACGCTCTCGCTCTCGCCCTCGCCCCCTCTCGCTCTCGCTCTCGCTCTCGCTCTCGCCCTCGCCCCCTCTCGCTCTCGCCCTCGCCCCCTCTCGCTCTCGCCCTCGCCCTCGCCCCCTCTCGCTCTCGCTTTCGCCCTCGCCCCCTCTCGCTCTCGCTCTCGCTCTCGCTCTCGCCCCCTCACGCTCTCGCCCTCGCTCTCGCCCCCTCTCGCTCTCGCCCTCGCCCCCTCACGCTCTCGCTCTCGCCCCCTCTCGCCCTCGCCCGCTCTCGCTCTCGCCCTCTCCCCCTCTCGCCCTCGCCCCCTCTCGCCCTCGCCCCCTCTCGCCCTCGCCCCCTCTCGCCCTCGCCCGCTCTCGCTCTCGCCCTCTCCCCCTCTCGCCCTCTCCCCCTCTCGCCCTCGCCCCCTCTCGCTCTCGCCCTCGCCCGCTCTCGCTCTCGCCCTCTCGCCCTCTCCCCCTCTCCCCCTCTCGCCCTCGCCCGCTCTCGCTCTCGCCCTCGCCCCCTCTCGCTCTCGCCCCCTCTCGCTCTCGCCCTCACCCCCTCGTGCTCTTGCCCTCGCCCCCTCTTGCTCTTGCCCTCTCCCTCTCTCTCTGGAATGTACTTTCAATATCCAGCCTGAGCTCCTCTTCATCCCATCGTCCACGTACGTGCGATCACTGGGGAATTGTTGGATGGGGATCAGGAGCGGCACCCTTGGGACAGTGTGGCCAGTTGGAGTACCTCTATCAGAACCTTGGCTGAGAGCAGCACAGACTGGATCTTCCTGGACTGCATGCTCACACTGAGCTGTGCACACGTACCTCGTGCTAATTTACCGTCATGTTTTGTGATAATGGAATCTATTCTTGCTAATCATTCGGCGGGGGCAAATTGAACTTCTGCTCTGTGTGACCTTGAGACTGTGCTTGTTGCTTCTCTCTGCCCCAGATAAGGTTAACAAAGAGTCCGTGAAATGCATCCAGAGGAGCATCTTCACCATCAGCCTCGACGCCCCGGTGCCCAAGGTGTCGGATGAGCTCTACATGAGCCACATAGCGGGTCAGATGGTGCACGGTGGGGGCAGTCGGTGGAACAGCGGCAATCGTTGGTTCGACAAAACACTGCAGGTGTGTGGGGGCAGCGGGCGCCCAGCGAGCTGATGGGCACCGATTGGCTCAAACAGAATTTACATACGTGTGTGTGTGTGTGTGTGTTTGTTTGCATTTGAAGGTTTGTCCATGTGAGGCGTTTTGGAACGTTTTACTATGTTAAAGGTGTTGTTATGTGTTTGTATCTGGAGTATAGGTATCTATCGGCGAGCACGCATGTGTCTATCGAGTGTGAGTGTACGCATCTTGTGTGTATCTGCGAGCGAACATGTGTGAGATTGTCAATCTGGGAGTGCGTGCGTGTATATCTGGGGAGTCTTGTTAGTATCAGTGAGTGTTTCTGGGTGTGTGCGACTGTGTATCCCATGGTTTCGGGTGGGGTGGAGTGTATACCTTGTGATACGCTAGATATCGCAATTGTGTGGGACAGGCTCGATGGTCCAGATGGTCTTTACCTGTCTATCATTGTTCATATTTTCGGATGGTCACTGCTCCCTCTAAGCGGCCGCCCAGTAATCGGCTCGATCCCGCACAGGCCGCTCACCGGCTTTTCCAATTGTAAACATCGCGCACGCACAGAAATTTTAAGGGACCGTACATTAAAAGGAACAGGCCGTGCAGAACAAAGCGCAGCTCACCGGGAACGTTGATCGTGTGTGTGTGTGCGCGCGCGTATACCTGGGTGTGCACGCGAGTGTGTACCTATAGGTAAGTGCCAGTGTATCTGGCAGCGCAAAACTTTAATAACTCTGCTCTGTGCATGAATTTTTTTCAAATATTTGACAGTGAGTTTTTAAACTTTGTTTCCCTCCAACTTAAAGGTCCTTTTTATTGTTTTCTCAGCTCTTCCGATTCCTCTTCTGGAAGCACCAGCCCTTGGGGGAGAGAGGGAGACGAGACATTGGGTACACTCGTACCTACCTATTAGATATTAGTTAGCAGCCCAATGCACCTCCACCCTCTCCTCCTCCTGACACCCCACCCACTCGTAGGCTCCCACCTCTGCCTGGTGTCTTTCTCCTGCGTTCCCCTCACTCTGCCCCACCCAATCATTGTTTGTATCTAAGCATTGACTTCCAGCCCCCCGACTCCAGCAATCCCTCGGGCTTTATTGTCTGGTTCTCTCGGTCCTGATAAGTGAATAAAACAAACATGATTAATGTATTTTACTTGTGAAAAGCTGAAGGAATCTCGCCCCCAAGCTGCTATTCTTCACTATGGGTAGATGTTCATAGACATCGCCCGCGCCAAAGGACCATTTTTCCGTCCGCGGCAGACTATTCGACTATGTGGGGCGTCTGCCCGAGCTTGATCCTGTCCTCAGCCGACATTGAGACACGTTGCAGATTCCAGCAGGGGTGATCACTGGACAGTGATCGAGAGAAGATATTCGGGGATGATTTTTCATTTTTTTTTTCTTCAAATAAAAACCTCCCCTTGCTCCCCACAAACCCGAGGTACTGAGGCCATTGCAGCCCCTCGATCACCGCCCAAACTGAGAACTAATGCACCTTTTGGGGTTTTTCTCCAGTTCATTATCGGAGAGGATGGATCTTGTGGTCTGGTTTACGAGCATTCCCCATCAGAAGGGCCACCCATTGTGGCCTTATTGGACCATGTCTTTGAGTATTGGTAAGAGTCTTTATGTATTTTTTGGGGGGGGGCGGGGGGAAGGAGGGCTTGCAGGCTGAGGGAACCGATCAGAACACACAATGTCCTGAATATTTAGGGGTGGGGGGGAATGCCTTAATGTGGGTCTTGCTCTTTCACCATTGTTCCTTTTTGTTTAACCCTCTCTTATCCCATTCTCTGCCGCTGATGGAATATAATGACAAATGTAATATAATGTGGAGAAATGTGAAGTTCTCCACTTTAGTCGGAAAAATAGAAAAGCAGAGTATTTTTTTAAATGATGAGAGATTGGGAAATGTTGGTGTTCAGAGGGACCTGGGTGTCCTTGTACACCAATCACTGAAAGGTACATACAGATACAGCAAGCACTTAAGAAAGCAAATGGTATGTTGGCCTTTATAGCAAGAGGATTTGAGTATAAGAGTAAAGACGTCTTATTGCAATTATATAGGGCCCTGGTGAGACCACACCTGGAGTATTGTGTACATTTCTGCTCTCCTTACCCAAGGAAAGATATACTTGCCATTGAGAGAGTGCAACAAAGGTTCACCAGACTGATTCCTGGGATGGGGGTTGGGGGGGGGGGGGGTATTTTTTTTCTATGAGGAGAGATTGAGTAGACTAGGCCTATATTCTCTAGAATTTAGAAGAATGAGAGGTGATCTAATATACAAAATTCTTACAGGGTTCAACAGAATAGATGCAGGGAGGATGTTTCCCCCGGGCTGGGGAGTCTAGAACCAGGGATCACAGTCTCAGAATAAGGGGGTGGCCATTTAGGACTGAGATGAGGAGACATTTATTCACTGAGGGTGGTGAATCTTTGGAATTCTCTATCCCGGAGGGCGGTGGAGGCTCAGTCTTTGAGTATATTCAAGATACAGATCGATAGATTTTTGAATATTAAGGGAATCAAGCGATATGGGGATAGTGCAGGAAAGTGGAGTTGAGGGAGAAGATCAGCCATGATCTCAGTGAATGGCGGAGCAGGCTCGAGGGGCCGAATGGCCGGCTCCTGCTTCTAATTCTTATGTTCTTATTATGCTGAATACCTCTTCTCAGACAGGAAGCCCCCTGCCAGGGCTCAGCCAATGCTAGTCAGTAGCTCACCGCGAGGATCACAGCATCCTACAGCACAAAAGGAGGCCATTCGGCCCATCGTGCCTGCTCCAGCTCTTTGAACGACTATCCAATTAGTCCCACTCCCCAAGATGTAAGAGAGACTTGCATTTGTCTTTCATATCTTCAGGATGTCCCAAAGCGCTTTACAGCCAATGAAGTGTAGTCACTGTTGCAAGGTTGGAAATGCTGCCGCCAGTTTGCGCACAGCAAGCTCCCACAAACAGCAGTGCGATAATGACTAGATAGTCTGTTTTAGTGATGTTGATTGAGGGATAAATATTGGTGAGGACATGGGGAGAACTCCCCTGACCTCCTTCGAAATAGTGCTGTGGGATCTTTTAAATCCAAATTTTGTTTTATAATGCTCCTGTGAAGCGCCTTGGGACACTTTATTACGTTAAAAGCCGCTATATAAATACAAGTTGGTGGTGTTGAGAGCAGATGGGGTCTCGGTTTAACATCTCATCCAAAAGACGGCACCTCCGACAGTGCGGCACTCCCTCAGTACTGCCCCTCCGACAGTGCGGCGCTCCCTCAGTACTGCCCCTCTGACAGTGCGCTCCCTCAGTACTGCCCCTCCGACAGTGCGGCGCTCCCTCAGTACTGCCCCTCCGACAGTGCGGCGCTCCCTCAGTACTGCCCCTCCGACAGTGCGGCGCTCCCTCAGTACTGCCCCTCCGACAGTGCGGCGCTCCCTCAGTACTGCCCCTCCGACAGTGCGGCGCTCCCTCAGTACTGCCCCTCCGACAGTGCGGCGCTCCCTCAGTACTGCCCCTCCGACAGTGCGGCGCTCCCTCAGTACTGCCCCTCCGACAGTGCGGCGCTCCCTCAGTACTGCCCCTCCGACAGTGCGGCGCTCCCTCAGTACTGCCCCTCCGACAGTGCGGCGCTCCCTCAGTACTGCCCCTCCGACAGTGCGGCGCTCCCTCAGTACTGCCCCTCCGACAGTGCGGCGCTCCCTCAGTACTGCCCCTCCGACAGTGCGGCGCTCCCTCAGTACTGCCCCTCCGACAGTGCGGCGCTCCCTCAGTACTGCCCCTCCGACAGTGCGGCGCTCCCTCAGTACTGCCCCTCCGACAGTGCGGCACTCTCTCAGTACTGCCCCTCCGACAGTGCGGCGCTCCCTCAGTACTGCCCCTCCGACAGTGCGGCACTCTCTCAGTACTGCCCCTCCGACAGTGCGGCGCTCCCTCAGTACTGTACTGAAGTGTCAGCCTGGATTTTTGTGCTCAAGTCTCTGGAATGGGACGTGAACCCACCATTTTCTGACTCGGAGGCGAGGGTGCTGCCCACTGAGCCACGGCTGACATGTGAGCAGACCACGGCCGATCCTTCCCACCACCTCCCTGCGATTGATCCCTCCCTGCGTGGGGAACAGCAAACCCTTCCGTTCTCCATTTGATCCGGAATTTGTGATTGGAAGGGATGGTATCTTGGAAGCCTCGGCTTGATCGCCCATCGCAGGCAGGACTGCCCTGCTCCCTGTCCGTGTATCCCCTGGCAGGCAAGTCAGAGAGTTGCAACGGCCTAAAAAACAGACTCCATTCTCAGCAACGAATAACAAGCGGTTCGATAGCGTAGACCTAGAGAAGATGTGGGGGAGACCAGAAATAGGGGCCATAAATATAAGGTAGTCACTAATAAATCCGCGGGGAATTCAGGAGAAACATCTTTACCCAGAGAGTGGTGAGATTGTGGAACTTGTTGAGGCGAATAGTATCGATGTATTTCAGGGGAAGCTCGATAAACACACGAGGGAGAAAGGAATGGAAGGCAAATAAAAGTTGGATGCAGTTGGATAGGAGGGAGCTCGTGTGGAGCATAAAGACCGGTGTCGGCCAAATGGCCTGTTTGTGCTGTGTAACCCCTAAATAAACCAATACTCGGTGTGTCTCTTCCATTTCAGCAACACCTCAGTGATGGTCCGATCGCCCATGATTCCACTGGCCATGCCACGGAAGCTCCGTTTCAACATCACGCCCGACATAAAGAGGGACATCGAGAAAGCAAAGCAGAACCTCAACATGTGAGAGCCGTTATTTAAAATGTTCATTAACAGGATGTAGGCGTCGCTGGCAAGGCCGGCATTTATTGCCCATCCCTAATTGCCCCTTGAGAAGGTGGTGGTGAGCCGCCGCCTTGAACCGCTGCAGTCCGTGTGGTGAAGGTGCTCCCACAGTGCTGTTAGGGAGGGAGTTCCAGGATTGTGACCCAGCGACGATGAAGGAACGGCCGATATATTTCCAGGTCAGGATGGTGCGTGACTCGGAGGGGAACTGGGAGAGCTGCACAAACCCAACATTGAGCTCCCGAGCTCCCCCCCCCCCGCCTTGGTCTCACTCTCTCTTCTCTCCCCCTGCTCCCTCGCTCTCCCCGGGGTGGGGGTGGGGATGGGGGGTGAGGGGCGGGGAGTTAACTCAGCACTTGGTCTAAATGCCCCAGGCTACTGGCGGTGGAGAAAAGAATCAACCAGGGTTCCTGTCCCTTATTGCTATCCAGCGACCCCTACTCCAAAGCGTGCACGCGTCTGGTGACGGCAGGATTGGGCTTGGCTGCGATGCCCCATAAAGTTGAATAGCCCATCAACACACATTGTCTGGGCTCAAACATGAAGTCTGGCCACTCGGCGGACGAGCTGACGACTATGGGAGGGGTCTGAGGTGGGGGACTGATTGGATATGTTGACAGCGGTGACATTAATAGTTGTCCTCCTTTCTCACCAGGATGGTGCATGATGTGGATATAAAATGCTTCGTCTTCCAGCACTTTGGAAAGGATTTTGCCAAGTCCCAGAAGCTGAGCCCAGACGCCTTCATCCAGATTGCTCTGCAGTTGGCTTACTACAGGTGTGAGAACCATCACTCCACACTCACTGGTCCAGTACATAGAACCGTGCAGTGTAGATGGAGGCCATTCGGCCCATCGTGGTTTGACAGCTGTGGCTCAGTGGGTAGTGCACTCGCCTCTGAGTCAGAAGGTTTTAGGTTCCAGTCCCACTCCAGAGACTTGAGCACAAAGTCTCTGAGGAATTCCCCAGTGTTGGCGAGCTTTGGGAACCAGAGGTCCAAAATTACCTGTTCCTCCCGAGCACCCTATACTCACCACACGTCATGTCTCCAATTACTCATAGACTGGATCCCAAAATGTTTTGAACATGAAAGAAAAAAAAGAAAGACTTGCATTTATATAGCGCCTTTCACAAACTCCGGACGTCTCAAAGTGCTTTACAGCCAATGAAGTACTTTTTGGAGTGTGGTCACTGTTGTAATGTAGGAAACGCGGCAACCAATTTGGGCACAGCAAGCTCCCACAAACAGCAATGTGATAATGACCAGATCATCTGCGTTTGTTATGTTGATTAAGGGATAAATATTGACCCCAGGGATAACTCCCCAGCTCTTCTTCGAATAGTGCCGTGGGATCTTTTACATCCACCTGAGAGAGTAGACGGGGCCTCGGTTTAACGTCTCATCCGAAAGACGGCACCTCTGGCTGTGTGTGCTCCCTCAGCACTGCACTGGAGTGTCAGCCTAGATTCTGTGCTTTGAACCCATAACCTTCTGACTCCGAGGCGAGAGTGTTACCCACTGACCGAGAGAGTTGTGTTTATACAGCACCTTAGCACATCTCTCAGAAACACTCAGATACTCGGAAATACAGCGACTGTTGTAAATGGGAATCAGCTACGTGATTTAAGCCCACTGCCTGTGGTCATTGTGGTCGGACTAGCCCGAGGCTGGACCCACTGCTGACAACCAGGCCAAGAATGGCAGCTCCGCACAGGGAATTGTGGGAGGGACTGCCGGTGGTTGCCATGGTTACAAACCTGGGCCTCCCCGCACTCCATGATGGAATAGCCTCCCAACCCTTACTGCGGGGCTCGCGCTCGAAGCGGGCACGTGGGCGCTGGGGTGAGCTACGGTTGGCAACCCTCCAGGGTTGTCCAGGAGCTTCCAGGAATTGATTCATCTCTTGTAAGCAACACAGGGTGTTTCAAAAATTGTATTTCCTTTTTCTTCAAACATTTTCCTTTCTCAGTTCTAAAAGTATTGAAAGGCTGTTTGACCGGATGGGGCGGTTGGGGGTGAGAGGTCTTGCGTTGAAACCACCAGGAATACGTCCAACCAAAGTTGCCAACCCCTAACCAGAGGGCAGCAGGAACCGTGTGGATCTGAAGCTCTCCCAGAATATAAGAACATAAGAATTAGGAGCAGGCGTAGGCCATTCGGCCCCTCGAGCCTGCTTCGCCATTCAGTAAGATCACAGCTGATCTTCAACCTCAATTCCATTTTCCCTCCTGATTCCCATATCCCTTGATTATCCCTAGAGTCTAAAAATCTATCGATCTCAGCTTTAAATATACTCAACGACCCAGCATCCACAGCCCTCTGGGGTAGAGAATTCCAAAGATTCACCACCCTCTGAGTGAAGCGATTTCACCTCATTTCAGCCCTAAATGGCTGACCCCTTATCCAGAGACTGTGACCCCTGGTTTTAGACTCTCCAGCCAGAGGAAACATCCTCCCTGCATCTACCCTGTCAAGCCCTCTCCGAATCCTATGTTTCAAAGCGATCACCTCTCATTCTTCTAAAGTCCAGAGAGTATAGGCCCAATGTACTCCAGCTCTCCTCAACGGACGTCCCTCTCATCGCAGCAAGCAAGGCATTGCCTTCCGGACAGAGGTTGGGGGCGGGGGCGGAGGAGGCGATGCGGATAAAGGAAAGGCACCCTTACTGCATGAACTCCTCAAACCCAATGCTAAGCTCCCGACAATTGTCCGTGACCCCCACCCCCCCCCCCCCCCAAAAGCAGAGGCTGAGCAGGAATCCGCCTCCCCTCATCGTCTCGCTGTGCTTGTGTCTCCCGTCAGGATATACGGGGAGCCATGTGCGACCTACGAAAGTGCCTCCCTGCGGATGTTCCACCTCGGGCGCACTGACACAATCCGATCAGCGTCGGTCGAATCGTTGGACTTTGTGCATTCCATGGATAATCCACAGCAGCAGGTACTCGCCACTCCGAAATCCCACCTCTTCTGGGGGCTGAGATAGCATTAACTTGGAAACTCTGCTTTCTGCTGGATTATTAATTACTGTGTTGCTATTACGAGGGGTTTAGGTAAAGTCTAGATGGGGAGAGACTGTCTGGCGGATCGGTAACTAGAGGACATGAATTTAAGGTTATTGGCCCAAGTACCAGAGACGGGATGAGAAGTGTTTTTACGCAGCGAGTTGTTGTGATCTAGAACACGCTGCCTGAAAGGCCGGTGGGAGCAGATTCAATAGTAACTTTCAAAAAGGAGTTGGATAAATATTTAAAAAGGAAAAATTTGTATGACTGGGGGAAAGAGCAGGGGAGTGGGACTAGCAAGAAAGACTTGGATTTATATAGCGCCTTGCACAACCACCAGTAGTCTTAAAGCTTTACAGCCAATGAAGTACTTTTTGGAGTGTAGTCACTGTTGTAATGTAGGAAACAGGGCAGCCAACTTGCGCACAGCAAGCTCCCACAAACAGCAATGTGATAATGACCAGATAATCTGTTTTTTTGTGATTGAAGAATAAATATTGACCAGGACACCGGGGATAACTCCCCTGCTCTTCTTCGAAATAGTGTCATGGGATCTTTTACGTCCATGTGAAAGAGCAGACCGGGCCTCGGTTTAACGTCTCATCCGAAAGAAGGCACCTCTGACAGTGCAGCACTCCCTCAGCACTGCACTGGAGTGTCAGCCTAGATTTTTTTGTGCTTAAATTCCTTGAACCCACAACCCACTGATCCACAGCTGACAGTCAGCACAGTACTGAGTGAGCATATCTGCCAGTAGACCATGATTTGATGAAGCCAGACCATCGGGTGGGAGGGGACGTGAAGGTCCTGTCGGGGTTCTGTGGAGTCTATAAACGTACCGGCGAGAATCAACGATGCTGATCTCTTTCAAACCAAACCGAGTACACACTGTTTGAATTCTGGACGTTACTGCCCCCTGCTGCACATGTTGGAAAATACTATAGTGCGTGAGTAGGATCTGATGACCTCTGATTCGCTGCCGTCGGAGACGCCCGATTTTCATCGCTCCGCCATTGGCGGCTGTGCCTTCAGCTACCGAAGCCCTAAGCTCTGGAATTTGCTCCCTATACCTTTCGTCTCATTACCTCTCTCTTTAAAACGCTCCTTTAAACCTACCTCTTTGACCAAGCTTTTGGTTAGCTGTCCTGATGTCTCCTTATGTGGCTCGATGTCAAATTGTGTCTGATAATCGCTCCTGTGAAGCACCCTGGGACGTTTTACTACTATAAATGCGAGTTGTTTCCAGCGGAGGCTAGTAGCGGTCAGTCAGGAGCAGCATTCATTGTTAACCTGTTGTTTCCTCTCTCCAACTGCGGACTGACCTGCTTTGGGTTTTGTGAAGTCATCCTCAGCTCACTTTTGGCTGTAAATTGTTTTGTTTTGATTCCGCGTTTAGAACCAGGAGAAAGTGGCATTGTTGAGAAAAGCGGTCCAGAGACACCGAGCCTACACCAACGTGGTAAGGGAGATTGGGGTCTGTGCTCTCACCGTCGTGTCTTCACTCGCTCCCAGACACGGCTTACCACCCCCCTCCCCACGTAACAGCCATTAACTAAACCACAAGTGCATCCAAGATTCGAATCCTGTCCCCATATTTGGGAAGGCCCTTCCAAATCTTCCTCACTGCTCAATAGGAAACTCGGGAACTTGTCGGAGGTGTGTGGGGGTAATGATGGTGTGGGATGGCGGTGTGATGGGGCGGTACAGGTGGGTGGAGGGGTTTGGGGGGGGCTGTGATGTGTGGGGGTGATGGCGGTGTGATGGGGCGGTACAGGTGGGGGGAGAGGTGTGGGGGTGTGGGCGGTGTGCAGATACGATACAGCAGTCTGTGCTTACGTCTGTTCTTACTTTCAGGCAATAAGGGGCCAGGCAATGGACAGGCACCTGCTGGGCCTGAAGATGCAGGCCATCGAGGACCTGGTTCGCATCCCCGAGATCTTCATGGACACGTCATTCGCTGTCGCCTTTCATTTCAATTTATCGACCAGTCAGGTGAGGGATTCACACCACCCCCCCCCTGCCCTGCGCAGGAAGCTGTGAGTTAACACGAGGACCAATGAAGGTTCCTGCTCTGCTGATCCACAGCCGCTGAGTTCCTCCTCTTAGCCGTGCCCCAGTGAAGGAGGGAGAATCAGAAATCGATTTCCCCATCTCCCTCGGGTACGGTTCTTGCACTCGTTTTCCATCAGGACTCCATGGATAGAGAAAGGTAAAGAAAGGACTTGCATTTATATAGCGCCTTTCACAAACTTGGGACGTGCATAAACGCTTTACAGCCAATGAAGTACTTCTAGAGTGTAGTCACTGTTGTAATGTAGGAAATGCAGCAGGCAATTTATGCACAGCAAGCTCCCACAAACAGCAGTGTGTTAATGACCAGATAATCTGTTTTAGTGACACAGGTTGAGAGATATATAATGGCCCAGGACACTGGGGAGAACTCCCCTGCTCTTCCTCTACATAGTGCTCTTTTACGTCCACCTTAGAGAGCAGACGGGGCTTCGGTTTGACGGTGTTCCCTCAGTACTGCACTTGGATTTTGTGCTCAATTCTCTGGAGTGGGACTTGAACCCACGATCTTGTGACTTGGAGTCAAGACTGCTGCCCACTGAGCCACAGCTGATACCCGTGGGAGCCATAGCTGACTGAATCTTGTTCCCCGTCTCCTCAGTGTTTGGATGTTGGGTGAGGAGCACCGGCAGAGGGCGGAAAGTGTGACACCGAGAACAATGGACACTGAACAGGAGCGCGGGAAGTTGGGATCAAAGCTATAGCCGAGGAGGTGCCCTTTCAGGGGTGCTGAAATGTGGGGAGAGAAGCAGCAAGTTCGAGTGGTTTCAGAAGTACGAGAGAGTAGGGCCTAGGCAGGTGGAAGCTCTATCATCAGTGGTGGAACTGCCAGAGAGGGAATGCACTGGAGGCTGGAGCCAGATCCCACAAACAGCAATGTGACAATGACCAGATAATCTGTTTTTGTTATATTGATTGAGGGATAAATATTGGCCAGGACACCGGAGATAACGCCCCTGTTCTTCTTCGAAATAGTGCCATGGGATCTTTTATGTCCACTTGAGGGGGCAGACGGAACCTCGGTTTAACGTCTCATCTGAAAGACGGCACCTCCGACAGTGCAGCGCTCCCTCAGTACTGCACTGGAGTGTCAGCCGAGATTTTTGTGCTAAAGTCTCTGGAGTGGGAGTTGAACCCACGACCTTCTGACTCAGGTGAGTGCTGCCCACTGAGCCACAGCTGATATAGGTTTGTGGAAGAGGTGGCAGGTGAAGCACACTGTGGGGCGGGGTAGTGAGGTTCCGAGGGTGCCAAGCGAGTCTGTGCTTTGAGGAGGGGGCGACTGAGAGGAAGGAGGAGACAGTCCAGTGTTAACCCGCGATCTGCCCTCTCCGTTAGGTCCCCGCGAAGACGGACTGCCTGATGTGCTTCGGGCCGGTGGTGCCGGACGGGTACGGCGTGTGTTACAATCCCATGGACGGCCACATCAACTTCTCCGTGTCCGCTTTCAACAGCTGTGCAGAGACCAATGCCGCCAAGCTGGCCCACTACCTGGAGCAGGCCTTGGTCGATGTGAGGGAGCTGCTGGTGCAGGCGCCTAGCTCCAAGCTCTGAGACTGCCGTGTAACGGAGCGCAGCCGTGTAACGGAGCGCAGCCGTGTAACGGAGCGCAGCCGTGTAACCGCCAACCAAAAAAAACCAACATTTAACCGGCACGCGATCGACACTCGATCCCGGTAAACGCTGTGTGGGGCGGAATATTTGCCAAGCATGTCACAGTGTGAATGAACAAGCCCTTATTTACCTAGAGGAGATTAAAGAGGTTATATATTTACAGATCATTCACAAAAATAATCTTTAGAAAAAAAGCAGGAGTGTTTGTTTAAATGGTGAATGTTACTGTGGTAGTCGGATGGGAGAGGTTTATTTCCCTTCCCTCCACCCCCTTCCAAAGGAATCAGTGGGTACAGTTCAACAGACGCCCCCTCGGTACTTCACCCAAGTGGCCGATGCCATCCCAGTGAGTGCTGGTACCTCTTACAGCGGAGTGTGGCAATCCAGTCCAGTGTTCTCCTCACCCGTCACCAGGAGTCACAGGATGGTGATCTGTTATCAACACGTGTACTTTTCACCAGGAGTGACCGGATGGTGATCAGCAGCAGGAATGCTGGTTGATCTCTCTCTCAGGCCCACCCCCTCGGACATGGGGGCAGCTTGTCACACCATTACCAGCTCCCAAGGTTTGAGGCAAGTTTACTCGGTGCAGGCCAGAGATCGACCCAGCGACCCCCTGGTTTGTACAGCCACTTTATTTCAACTTTTAACCGCCAACTTGTCGATGTTGGTTAGTTAATGTGATTGGAGAGCTGGAGCACCAACATCCCATCAAAACTTCATCTATCATTTTACACTGTGGACAGGACAGTGAATTATTCAAAGTAACTAGTGCTGCAAAGCTCTCTTTCTAATGTTCTCAGTGAGGGCTTGTGTTACACTGACTATGCTGCAAAATACCACCAGAAGTGTCTGCGATTTTTCGTTATCCAGGGTCTTATATACTTTATATTTTTAATATACTGAAATCTTGTCTGCTGAAGATTATAAATATTGCCAGTGATTTGTTGCCATAATCATTGAGAGCAAATGTTTTTGAAAGAAATTGAACACTAAGGAGTCGGGAGCTCAGCGTTGGAGGGGATGGGTTTTTTGCACAATGTCAATCGTACGTTGGGGAGGGGAATTACAGAGAAACCGCTGCTGTGGCTGGCTGGCTAAGAAATATAAATAGATCCACAAATATTGCCGAGCTAGTGTTAGGATGTGAGCACTTGCCTTCTGTGACCAGGGAGCTTTGAGCACAATCTGTGTCACTGGTGCAAGGCCATAGTTAGACAGGAAATATACACACATGCCATTTCGAAATAAACAGAAGGTGTGAAATGAGTGGTTGTTTCGTCTGGAACGCGCTGCCTGAAAGGGCGGTGGAAGCAGATTCAATAGTAACTTTCAAAAGGGAATTGAATATATATTTGAAGAGGGAAAAATTACAGGGCTGTGGGGAAAGCGGGGCTAATTGGATAGCTCTTACAGCATGGGCCGAATGGCCTCCCTATGTTCTGTATGATTCTATCTAGCTCTCAATTAATTCCGTTTTTTTTATTCAACAGCCGTGTATTTTGCTTTTGTTAAAAATTAAGTCAGCAGTAAGAAGGGGGACAGTGTTTCCAGCTAATGGGTAATGGGACTGTAGATTAAGTTATGAAGGAAATAGTATAAATGGATTTAAGAGACAAATTAATATAATTTAAAATGAATTGGGACATGATATTGTCACACTAATGCACTTGGGGTTGGACAGCGTGGAGGGAGCTTTACTCTGTATCTAACCCCCTGTACCTGCCCTGGGAGTGTTTGATGCCAACATTGGGTGGCCTGAAGTGGAAAGCATTCCTTTGTCACACTGACACTCCTCACCTCGTCGAATACAAAAATAATTGGAAGGATTTATACAATATGTGGGAATCCTGCTTTTGGTAGTTTCTAAAGGGAGACTCCTATTAAATAATTTTCTAACTCATTGTGCGCCAGCTTTTTAAAAAACACTCCAGCCAGGTTTGCAGTACTGCCTGTTTACTGGTTCAGCCAGCAGCCCAACACTTTCTGAAGCGGAGTGTGGAATAATGGCAGGTCCCGCACTCCCTAGTCAGTGATTGAAAATGACTGTTGCGACAGTCTCTGTCACTGAGCCCTTTTTATAATTATTGTGACAAATCATTTTTAAACTGAGGGAGAGAACTATTTACAGTACACAGAGCTGATCAGTTATCCCGGTACGTTGACAATCCAGTGTTTTCATTTGCAATCCCTCTAGTTTAGATACTTTTGTGAATGTATGCAGCCATTGGCTCTAATGTAAATATTCCACTCAGTAAAAACTCACTTTAAAACAGTTATCACTATGGTGCGATCTTTATGACTGTAATAAAAACTTTATAAGTACAAACTGTGTTTCTCAGTTGCTTCAAGTGGGTGGGATGTGCATTAATTTCCTGGCAATCGGTATAAACATGTTCCTACCTCCCTCCTTTCTCTGTTTGATTGGTAGTGCAGGCTCCTGAACTGATGGAGCTATGTTCCAGTCTCTCTCTCCTGCTCTTGCACAAACCTGGCAGAAGATTTGCCAACCCAGCACTGCTCTCATCCTCGGGCTGGTGCAGGAAGAGGCCCGCGATTCACTCATTTACCGAGGATTTAAAAATGCTATTCTATTCCCACCCGCAAGTTCACTGCATCATGGACTTCCCCTCTCTGTTGGGGGGAGGAGGAGGGGGAGGGGAGGGGAGGGGGAGAGTGGGACAATCCGCTTCTGATCTTCTACATAAGAAATAGGAGCAGGTGTCGGCCATTTGGCCCCTCAAGCCTGCGCCACCATTCAATTCAGCTCCACTTCCCTGCCAGATTTGTGCCCACTCACTTAGCTGTCTATATCCCTTTGCAGATTTTGTGTGTCCTCATAATTTGTTTTCGTATCATCAGCATCATACCGATTCTTGAACTACAGGGGAGTGAAGGGTTATGGGGAACGGGCAGGAAAGTGGAGTTGAGGCCAAGATCGGATCAGCCATGATCTTATTGAATAGCGGAGCAGGTTCAAGGGGCCTTATGGCCCACTTCTGCTCCTAATTCTTATCCTAGTGGTGCACTGGCTCACTCCACAATCTCCCCCATCGCCTACCTTCGATCACGGATTGAGAAACAGGCAAAGACCACAGCAAAGGAAACAGTACAACAGGCAAGCATTATATTTCCAGTAAAATACAATTAAAACATTAATTGATGCACATTTCCTTTAAGTTAATTCCTTACAGAAACTTATTCAGCCAGCTTTACATATAGTTTAAAACCACCAAATTTCCAAAATAGACAGCAGCTTGCTCTTGCCCCAGAGGCACAGGGGGAGGAACTGATAGTAAAATGGGCCCAATTCCCCTCTGGTGGAAAGGTTTCAAGCAGATTGATTTATTAAATAAATAAAAAGCAATTTGGATACCTGATCCATGTTAGCTACCAATGTTGAAGTTTAAAACTGGAACAATTTTCTGCTTTTGACGCCCAACTCGGTGTCAAGCACTCTTGGATGAGGTAACGGCATCCTCGGGAAGCAAAACAAAGACCCTTTTACATTGCCCCAACAATGTGCCTTGCTCCAAACTGCCCCAGTCTGCCATTCCCATTTCCCACACCAGCAAAACCTTCTGGCTTGAAGTGAAATTTATCTATTTCGAGCTGAATTTGGGGTAGAATGGGTTTAGACCTCCACACACATTCACTGTAGCAGGCTGGATTCAAACACCCTTCTCAGAAAAGATGGTCTTTTGGAGTTTAGGGTTCAGAGATTTACTGGAATGGTACCAGGGATGAGAGACTTCAGTTATATGGAGAGACTGGAGAAGCTGGGGTTGTTCTCCTTAAAGCAGAGAAGGTTAAGGGGAAATTTAATAGAGGTGTTCAAAATTGTGAGGGGTTTTGATGAGAGTAGCTAGGGAGAAACTTTCCAGTGGTAGGAGGGTTGGTAACCAGAGGACAGATTTAAGGTAATTGGCAAAAGAACAGGGGGGGGGGGGGGGGGGGAGGTGGAGATGCTAAATTTTTGTACGTTACGATGATCTGGAATGCACTGCATGAAAGGGCGGTAGAAGCAGATCCGATAGTAACTTTCCAACGGCAATTGGGTAAATACTTGAACATTTTCAGGGCTATGAGGAAAGAGTGGTGGATGTGGGACTAATTGGACAGCTCTTTCAAAGAGCTGCACAGGCACGGTGGCCCAATGGGCGGCCTCCTATTCTGTAAAATTTTATGATTCCAAGTAACTATGTCACCCAGTTCCCTTTTAATTGGAGCATTGTTGGCACAAATTAGACTTCCTTCGGGTGTTGCAGATACAGCATTTACTCAGTCTCTGCCACTCCTTCAGGTCGAGGCAAATCGGGTGGGAAAGAAATTATCAGCATCCACTTAATAAATATTCTTTCCCCACAATGGTCAAGTGAATTTAGGCCCAAACCGTGCAGCTAACTGATGGTCAAAATAAACAGCCGCCATCTCCTCCTAAGAGGCCGAGGAATGGAATGATACAAGCACCTGTCTTCTAAACGGGAAGGGGTGGGGAACGGAATGATACATACACCCCTGTCTTCTAAACGGGAAGAGGTGGGGAACGGAATGATACATACACCCGCTTCCTGAGTAGAAGGGGGCTGGGAATGGAGTGATATATTCTGCAGCAGCAAAAACACTCAATGCGATCATGTAAATGATAGCGACACCAGTCAGTTTCCATGTGAAGCCACTGCAATGCTGGGCTGCCTTTCCTTGTGCTGATCCTACCCTGGTAGTGGAGAATCTCCTTTAATTTAAAAGATTAATCAATCAATGGGCTTTTGGCCTGAACTATTTGGCTTGCACACCCAATCCATTGATCTGATTGTTCACGATCTGTTAGAGGGGGGCCGGTTGACTTGAGATTCGCGTGCAGGTAGAGACACGTACCCCACCTTGGTGCAGACACGAGCCCGACTCATGTAGGTGCAGGTGGGACATGCCATCATGTTCCACATCAGAGGCTTCTTGCCAAAAGCACTGGCGCATGCAGTGCTGAAATGGAAAATGCATTTGCTTGCTACAATTTTGATTGTGTGGTCAAACCGCTGAAATCTATTTTTGTTTCAAAGCTTACGCATTTAAAAAAAAGTCAGTAACCTCAAACGTCTGAAGTGTGAGACAGAACAGGCATTGAAGTTTCAAGTTATGTGGTACAGACTCAGGTTGGGCAAATTACCGGTCACTGCTGACACACAGAAATGGCAGATACTTCTCGGCTTGTTAGAGCGAGGGGAAACCACTCTTGTAACTCAATACAGACAGGCACCGCCTGACTCTGGTACATCGACCAGGATAGTCTCGGTTGTATCCGTTGTCGGAAAATATGCGTATGGATGACACGTGAGGCTCGCCACTTGACATTGGCCTTCAAGCCACGCACATAAAAGAAATAAAGACTTGCGCCTTTCACGATCTCAGGATGTCCCAAAAGCATTTTACAGCCAATAAAGTACTTCAGAAGACAGGCGAAGCCTCGGTTTAATGTCTCATCCAAAAGACTACCCCTCCGAAAGTGCAGCACCCCCTCAGTACTGCTCCACCGACAGTGTGGCACTCCCTCAGAACTGCACTGGGAGCGTCGGCCTGGATTCTGTGCTCAAGTCTTTGGAGTGGGGATTTAAGCCCACGACCTTCTGACGCGGGCGTGAGGGCTACCTACTGAGCCACAGCTGACACCGCAGGATAGAGTGAACGTTTGGGCGAGGCCCCAGAATGGTGGCAGCACCTTCTGAAAATAGACAACCCACTGTGAAGCCGCCCACCCCCAGCTATAGTCAGACACCCAAACACATACTGCAAGGTCAGCGCAAAAACAATGTTCTTCCGAAGCTCCAAATTTTAGTTGATTTGGTTCTGAAATTTAAAAAATAAAATGTTGTTGCTCCTATTAACCGCTTCATCCCTGGGTCTGTACACACACACCCCCAAAACTTCAATGGAACCCCCAAAAATGCATGGAACATTCACTGAACAGTCTTCAGACACAAGAGAGAATGATGATACAACCAGAGAGGCATCGAGCCCTGGCCTTCTTTCCAACTCCCGTCTCCCACACATTGGAACTTGAACAAATTTTACAAATAGCAATAAACAGCATAGAAAGGTACTGTGCACCATATAAGGCAATCACATTGTGAACACCACACGAACAGAATACAGGAAGCCAACCTACAAAAACCGTGCTACATCGAGAGGAAGCACTGTTCAAAATAGCCCTTCATTGTGTACCTGAATAGCAATTACTTTTAGATTTACATGGGTTTTATGGGGGGAAAAAAACACAAAGGAACATTTACAGATAGCAAATATGTTCCTCACCCAGCAAGAGGAGGAGCTGGTTAAGTTACTCAACCAGAAGAATCACAGCTTTAAAAAAAAGAAAAAGAATCTAGTCACATCGGACCAGGATAAATGTTATGAATTCTCTCAATCTGATGGGGGCTCACACCAATGTTCCCATTAAGTTGAACGGCCAGGCAGTGGTCTGGAGGTCCCACACAGGCCGCTCACCAGCTTTGCAATGGGAGTAACTGCGCATGCTCGAAAAAATGGAATGGGCCGGGCGACCCGTTAAAAGGCACGGGTGCCCCGTACGTGCTTTTGAAGCGCCGATCTGGGAGCTGCCAAGGTTCCACTCCACCGCTCAGAATTCGTAAAATCTACCCAACAGTGTCCTGGATATTATTTGCTCTGAGCCGAACTCCCAAAGATTAAATTGTTTGCCTGCCCTTAAAATTAAACTTTATCCTGTACAATTTGATTTAAAAAAAATGAAAACAAAATAGCTGCACTTTGATTGGGGCCGTGGCAAAACATCAGTTTACAATACTGATCCTACACCTAGAAACACCAGGGATATTTCCTGGGATACAAGCCAGACTGTACAGGTGGGACAGCACTGTGCCAGCTAGCCAGTGGCAGCAACTTATACTGCAAAGTTAATAAAGCAGCAGCATAATGATTCCGGTATTGTCTCGCTCCCGTAATATTCACAACAAGAGACTTTACGTGCAGAAACCGCTGGAAACTCACAGCATCTGAAAGGAGAAAAGGCAGGTTCAGCATCAAGCTGAAAGATTCGCCCATTAGATGCCAGATGCTGATATACATGTTGTTTTAACGAGCGCTTTCTGTTCCGGATTCCAGTTTTTCTCCTTTTTCTACACTTATATTTTTGCAATAAAACTCGGCGAGCGAGCTTGGGAACACAATTTATAGACACACTTTGTATAAAAACTGACCAGTGATTTATGGAAAATACACCAGCGAATAACTCAGCACTAATGTGTAACTCAAGACTAGTGAGTAACAGCAGGCACTAGTGGTTATTTTCTATAAAGCACTGGTCACCAGCAGCGTTCCCCCTGAGCCACATACCCACCGGGAGACCCCGCATAGGCCGCTCACCAGCTGTTCTGCTGGGAAAGATACCCAGCAGGCCACGCAGCAAATTTAAAGGGATGGCGCACAAACAAAAAGAGAGGGAACATTGGCCACCACCCTTACTCTATCCCACACCTACATGATTGCGGAGGTATTTAAAACTTTTGTGATTGCTCTAATGTTGCCTGCACTTACTATGTTCAGCTGGAGAATAAAACCTTGGCTCAATGATTATTTCCGTGAAGGAAATCCAGCATGAAGCCGGTTTGTCACATCACACCTGTGCAAATAGGAGGTTTTATTTGTAGAAGCAACAGCTCGCCATCCCGACAGCTATTTTTACAATTATTTCTTTGATTTTAGTAGTGCAAAATCTATATACTTAAGCTTACTTATCAGCAACCACCAATGAAAATACAAATATTTATATTTGTATGTATAAAAACAGAGCATCACAATACTGTGTAAAGGGCAAGATGCCTCTCTATGTCTGAACAACCATGCTAGTTCCAATCAAAACCCGACAGTGACCAATATCCCCTTTAATGTTTCTTTGGGTGCATGGCCCCTTTAATGGACTGCGCATGTGCGGTTTTTCGTACTCTGAAGCTGACAAGTGGCCTGTGCAGGAGCTCCAGAGCGCCGAGTGGCCTCACAGCTTAAAGGAAACGCTGACAGTTTACCCCCCACCCCCCACTCCCACTAGTTTTGAGATTTAAAACAAAGCCGTCTGCTGTGAATAAAACTCACCGGGGTGATAAACTTGGCATCTGGTCTATGGCAAGTTCGAGCTCGACCACCTTAACTAGCAACCGGTGAACAGCACACCGAACCAGGGGCTTGGACACAGTACAACTGCTGCCCCTGTGCATTTGGAGCGAGAAAAAAAAACCCAGAGCATTGCTCTTTGACCTGTGCCAAAATAAAACTCCCCTCTCCCAACAGGTTTTCTACAATTTCAGACACCTTCATTTCCAAACATTTATTTAAAACAAGAAATTTGTTACAAGAAAGCAAAATCTTAAATCAAAAAAAAAAATCAGACGTCGTTTCATAATCGTGTTTCGAAATGTTAAAAAATAAAAATCATGATTGTACCCAGTTTCTGGTAAACACACCGGCAATAGCCTGTCTTGGAAAAATACCTTTTTTCTTTTTAAAAAAAAAAAGCACATGTTCAGAAATAAGTCTTTCACGGGCAATTTGCCCGTAATTTCAGTCACCCCACAGTGCTCTGGGAATGATCACACTCAGGCAGTCCCTCGAATGAGGATGAGGCTTACCACTACACTGGGAATGATCACTCACAGTAGCACATACGGTCAGTCGGTTCCCATCTCCAACGTGCTCTTTTCAATATTGGGTCACACAATCTGGGTTAATCTTAATGACCAACCAGCTCAGGGAAATGCAGCACAGTCAGTTAGGGTGTGAGGGGGGGGGGGTTCCATCAGAGGGGCCAGGGATAGAGCCAGCTGCCCCACACCATTCCCTGCCACCTGGTCTGATTTTGTCTGTATACTGCAGTAACAGTCCACCAAACTGACAACTAAATGAAAGCCCCTCCTGGTTACTAACGTACCAACGTGTAATGGGTCCACCTGAACCCTCTGCTCCACAATTTAACACACTGGATTAGTGGCTCTGCCAAGATAGCGACAGAAGGAATTTCAGGCGAATGTTAGGCACTCAGACACGAGCAGAATTCGAGAGCCAAATGTGTTATTAGATTAGTTACTCTTGGGCTATTGAGACAAAACCTTAAAGTTTAACTTAATGCCCTGTGGTAACTCTGAGGCCACGTTCCGAGGGTATCTTAGTGGGTTTAATGTCTGTGTCCTGTGCTGGCAACGATGGTCAGTGCCTTCGTTGCTCCAGGACTGAGCGAGGCTAGAATTCACCATCAATTGCTGGGAATTCTATTCCAGAGCATCTCATTAAAAGCACATCAACACTTACTTCCTGTGAAGTAAAAACAGAAGGAGCTCACTTGGCTACTTTGGGAATTCAGCCAAGCATTCAGATGGTAAAAGTGCAGCTGGGTGGTTTTATTTTGGTTTGGCCCACATGCATCCCGAGTGAAATAACAAAGCCAGCAGTGTCCGTGAGGTAGAGAAACCGAGCACATTCACCCAGGAGCAGTACCCGGTGTGGGAATGTCCAGGCATTGCCAGAATACACTGGATTAAACTCTGACCTCAGAATAAAAGCCAAACTTGAACCTCGACCCCAGAACAAACTCTCCCATCTCCCAACACCTCCGCACCAAGATTGGTGCACGACTTGAGGTCAGTGTTTGTACTGGGCGGGATATGGAAACGAGTCCACCCAAGGCTCCCCCCTTACACCGTCTCCTCTAGCCCCCCCCCCCCCCCCCCCCCCGCAAAAGTCTCCTCTACTCCCTCAGCACTTACAAGGCCCAGGCTTGCTTAGCAATAACCAAGGCCCCAGAGAGTGACCATGCCCCTAAATATACAACTGTCAGTTTGTCCAAAGGTTGCCACTTGCACAAAAGATCAAATCAAAAAGGACCCGAGCAGACCAAAGGTGCGCAGAGCAGTGGGGAGGGGGTGAACAGCCTGCGACAAGACTCTTTCCCTTCGGTTCAGTGTCACTATTGCCAGAATGTAGAATCAATAATTCATTTTCATTTTGGGGAGAAAATGTCCAAAATCTGTTTAGCTCCATCGAGTTCTTAAAGGAGCCCAGTTCATCACAGATAGAGCTGTAACTAGTGAGAAAAATAAATATCATTTTTTCCACCAACATCATGTTTTTTCTTATATATATATATAAAAAAAAACTAATTTATTTTCCTAAAGTGCAACATGATCCCTTATAGTTTAATCTGGCAGCTACAGCAGCAACCCTAGCATGTCAGATACCCGATCGACAATTCACAAACTACATCTCTCCCAGCCCCTCCAATTTTTTGTTTTTCAATCAGCAACATTAAAAAATGCCACATTTTTTTTTGCAAAAGATAATGGCACTACACTGTGAAAGTGGGTCCCTTCCTTCCCTCCCTAAAATAAAAAAACGAGTTCCTTAATCAGAAGCAATAATATCACATTTCACCGGTACTGTGGGTCCGCACGCTGTGTTCAAACTGCTTCAGTCCAGCGCCCACACGACTCTAACATGCAGTAGAAAGCTAACAGCAAGCTGCGTCAACACTGACTGCTGTCACTGAGGGGGGGGGGGGGGGGGGGGGGGGTTGAGGCTGCCCACGGACGGCTCAGCTTGCCTTAGACCTTCTGCAAAAAAAAATGAATTAAAAAAAAATGGACGTGTTTTTTTTTCCTGTTGTTGGTTTTCTCTTCCTCGCCTCCCAGGTCTGCACCACAGCCCCATCCCCCCAGCACAGGGACCGATGTATCCTCACTGCATCTTGGTGCCCAGCTTCCGTTGCCGGTTTCTGAGGGTGAAGGCAAAAGTTTTTTTTTAAGTTTTAATTCAACCTGCAGCAATCAGATTTTGTTAAAGCTACAACACAGAGGACACTAGGGAATGTGTTTTTTGGGGTTTTTTAAAAAAAAAGAAAACACCATCTTTGGAGGGAAAGAAATAATATGGAAAAGCAAAATAAAGACTTGGATTTATGTAGCGCCTTTCACGACCACCGGATGTCTCAAAACTTTTTACAGCTAATGAAGTACTTTTGGAGTGTAGTCACTGTTGTAATGTAGGAAACGCGGCAGCCAATTTATGCACGGCAAGCTCCCACACACAGCAATGTAATAATAACCCAGATAATCTGTTTTTTTGTTATGTTGATTGAGGGATAAATATTGGCCCCAGGGATAACTCCCCTACTCTTCTTCGAAATAGTGCCATGGGATCTTTTGCGTCCATCCGAGAGGGCAGACGGGACCTCAGTTTAACGTCTCATCCGAAAGACAGATGGGAGGGAGCATACAATACTACTTCTCTCAACCCCCCAACCCTGCCAATTCTAGTAGAAAGATACTGTAAAACAACAGCAATTGTATTTATATAGCGCCTTTAACATAGTAAAACATCCCAAGCGCTTCACAGGAGCATAAATCAGACAACATTTTGACATTGAGCCACACAAGTAGATATTAGAACAGGTGACAGTCAAAGGGGTAGGTTTTAAGGAGCATCTTAAAAGAGGAGAGAGGGGGCTAGAGAGGTTTAGGGAGGTAATTCCAGGTTGGGGTGATGAAAATCAGGGAAGGTCACAAACAGTTCACCGTAGTCTGTTCATTGAATCCGAGCCCGTCCCAGAGCCAAGATCTCTCTCTCTCTCTCTAGTAACATTGTGAATCATGAGTTTGTTTAATGGAGGTTACTAGGATACGACACTAAATGCATGATGGGATAGCCTTGGAACAATGGCAGTGGTGGGAAGGTCAGGTCAGTGAGAACAGGTCAGCGCTCCCTTAACACTACAGTGGAAGTATCAGCCTGGATTATGTACTCCAGTCCCTGGAGTGGGACTTGAACCCACAACCTTCTGACTCTGAGGCCACGGCTGACATCTGGGTTTTGTCCAATTGAGGATGGTGGGTATACTCCGGAATTGGGCTAGCAGTGTTGATTCCTCAGTCACATGGTTTGGAGATTGTTAAAGAGCGGGGCTGAGTTTCCGTGTGCGTTAGACACCCAGCTAACCAAAAAATACAAGTGGCTTCTGAATGATGCTGATTAAAGTGTAAACCCATAAAGTGTACACCCAGCAGTCGGGAGCAGCGGGAGGTCGAGGATCGAGGCCTATAAAAGGCCAGGAGTTCGGGCAGTCGGAGCAGCAAGGCCCATAAAAGGGGGCCCAGCAGTCGGGAGTGGCAGTCAGTGCAGGGACAAGAGTAAACAAAGAAGTAATAAGAAATCGAAGTGTGACATCACAGCCAAGCGGATAAGTGATTGACTGGTGGATTGGTGAGTATTTAATCTTTTTCGTTTTATTTTCTTATCAGTAGGTAACCTTTGGCATTGTTGTCAAATTAAGTTAATTTAAGAGTTAAGTCATGGCAGGAGAGCCCAGACCAGTGTCATGCTCCTCCTGTGCTATGTAGGAAGTCAGGGACGCTTCCAGTGTCCCTGACTACTATGCGTGCAGGAAGTGTGTCCAGCTGCAGCTCCTGACAGACCGCATTGCGGCACTGGAGCTGCAGATAGATTCACACTGGAGCATCCGCGATGCTGAGGATGTCGTGAATAGCACGTTTAGTGAGTTGGTCACACCGCAGGTAAAGGTTACACAGGCAAAAAGGGAATGGGTGACCATCAGGCAGAGCAGTGGAAGGAAGGTAGGTGCAGGGGTCCCCCTGCGGTCATTTACTTCCGAAACAGATAATACAGTTTTGGGTACTGTTGGGGAAGATGGCTCATCAGGGGAAGGCTGCAGCAGCCACCAAGTTCATGGCACCATGGGTGGCTCTGCTGCACAGGAGGGCAGGAAAGAGTGGGAGAGCTATAGTGGTAGGGGATTCTATTGTAAGGGGAATAGATAGGCATTTCTGCGGCTGCAATTGAGATTCCAAGATGGTATGTTGCCTCCCTGGTGCAAGGGTCAAGGATGTCTCGGAGCGGCTGCAGGGCATTCTGGAGGGGGAAGGTGAACAGTCAGTTGTCGTGGTGCATGTAGATACAACAATACAGGTAAAAAACATGATGAGGTCCTACAAGCTGAATTTAGGAAGCTAGGAGTTAAATTAAAAAGTAGGACCTCAAAAGATAGTAATCTCAGGATTGCTACCAGTGCCACGTGCTAGTCAGAGTAGAAATAGCAGGATAGCTCAGATGAATACATGGCTTGAGGAGTGGAGCAAGAGGGAGGAATTCAAATTCCTGGGACATTGGAATCGGTTCTGGGGGAGGTGGGATCAGTACAAACCGGACGGTCTGCACCTGGGCAGGACCGGAACCAATGTCCTAGGGGAAATGTTTGCTAGTGCTGTTGGGGAGGGTTTAAACTAATATGGCAGGGGGATGGGAATCTATGCAGGGAGACAGAGGGAAGTAAAACGGGGGCAGAAGCAAAAGGTAGAAAGGAGATAAGGAAAAGTGGAGGGCAGAGAAATCAAAGGCAAAAATCAAAAAGGGCCACATTACAACATAATTCTAAAAAGACAAAGTGTTAAAAAAAAACCTGAAGGCTCTGTGTCTCAATGCGAGGAGCATTCATAATAAGGTGGATGAATTAACTGCGCAGATAGCTGTTAACGGATATTATGTAATTGGGATTACGGAGACATGGCTCCAGGGTGACCAAGGCTGGGAACTCAACATCCAAGGGTATTCAATATTCAGGAAAGATAGACTGAAAGGAAAAGGAGGTGAGGTAACATTGCTGGTTAAAGAGGAGATTAACGCAATAGTAAGGAAGGACATTAGCTTGGATGATGTGGAATCTGTATGGGTAGAGCTGCGGAACACCAAAGGGTAGAAGACGCTAGTGGGAGTTTTGTACAGACACCAAACAGTAGTAGTGAGGTTGGGGATGGCATCAAACAGGAAATTAGGGATGCGTGCACTAAAGGTACAGCAGTTATCATGGGTGACTTTAATCTACATATAGATTGGGCTAACCAAACTGGTAGCAATACAGTGGAGGAGGATTTCCTGGAGTGTACAAGGGATGGTTTTCTAGACCAATACGTCGAGGAACCAACTAGAGAGCTGGCCATCCTAGACTGGGTGTTGTGTAACGAGAGAGGATTAATTAGCAATCTTGTTGTGCGAGGCCCTTTGGGGAAGAGTGACCATAATATGGTAGAATTCTTTATTAAGATGGAGAGTGACACAGTTAATTCAGAAACTAGAGTCCTGAAAAAGAAAGGTAACTTCGATGGTATGAGATGTGAATTGGCTAGGATAGACTGGCGAATGATACTTAAAGGGTTGATGGTGGATAGGCAATGGCAGACATTTAAAGATCACATGGATGAACATCCCTGTCTGGCATAAAAATAAAACGGGGAAGGTGGCTCAACCGTGGCTAACAAGGGAAATTAGGGATAGTGTTAAATCCAAGGAAGAGGTATATAAATTGGCCAGAAAAAGCAGCTAACCTGAGGACTGGGAGAAATTTAGAATTCAGCAGAGGACGACAAAGGGTTTAATTAGGAGGGGGAAAATAGAGTATGAGAGTAAGCTTGCAGGGAACATAAAAACTGACTGCAAAAGCTTCTACAGATATATGAAGAGAAAAAGATTAGTGAAGACTAATGTAGGTCCCTTGCAGTCAGAATCAGGTGAATTTATAATGGAGAACAAAGAAATGGCAGACTAACTGAACAAATTATTTGGTTTTGTCTTCACTAAGGAAGACACAAATAACCTTACGGAAATACTAGGGGACCGAGGGTCTAGCGAGAAGGAGGAACTGAAGGAAATCCTTATTAGTCAGGAAATTGTGTTAGGGAAATTGATGGGACTGAAGGCTGATAAATCCTCAGGGCTTGATAGTCTGCATCCCAGAATACTTAAGGAAGTGGCTCTAGAAATAGTGGATGCATTGGTGGTTATTTTACAACATTCTATAGATGCTGGATCAGTTCCTATGAATTGGAGGGTAGCTAATGTAACCCCACTTTTTAAAGTGAGAGAAAACGGGGAATTGTAGACCTGTTAGCCTGATATCGGTAGTGGGGAAAATGTTGGAATCAATTATTAAAGATGTAATAGCAGCGCATTTGGAAAGCAGTGACAAGATCGGTCCAAGTCAGCATGGATTTGTGAAAGGGAAATCATGCTTGACAATTCTTCCAGAATTTTTTGAGTATGCAACTAGTAGAATGCACAAGGGAGAACCAGTGGATGTGGTGTATTTGGACTTTCAAAAGGCTTTTGACAAGGTCCCATACAAGAGATTAGTGTGCAAAATTAAAGCACATGGTATTGGGGGTAATGTATTGACGTGGATAGAGAACTGGTTGGCAGACAGGAAGCAAAGAGTAGAAATAAACGGGTCCTCTTCAGAATGGCAGGCAGTGACTAGTGGGGTACCGCAAGGTTCAGTGCTGGGGCCCCAGCTATTTACAATATATATTAATGATTTAGACGAAGGAATTGAATGTACTATCTCCAAGTTTGCAGATGACACTAAGCTGGGTGGCAGTGTGAGCTGGGAGGAGGATGCTAAGAGGCTGCAGAATGACTTGGACAGGTTAGGTGAGCGGGCAAATGCATGCAGTATAATGCAGATAAATGTGAGGTTATCGACTTTGGTGGCAAAAACAGGAAGACAGGATGGTGTCAGATTAGGAAAAAGGGAGGTGCAACGAGACCTGGGTGTCATGGTACATCAGTCATTGAAAGTTGGCATACAGGTACAGCAGGCGGTGAAGGCGTTCATAGCGGCCTTCATAGCGAGAGGATTTGAGTATAGGAGCAGGGAGGTCTTACTGCAGATGTACAGGGCCTTGGTGAGGCCACACCTTGAATATTGTGTAAGGTTTTGGTCTCTTAATCTGAGGAAGGACGTTCTTGCTATTGAGGGAGTGCAGCGAAGGCTCACCAGACTGATTCTCTGGATGGCAGGACTGACATATGAAGAAAGACTGGATCGACTAGGCTTATATTCACTGGAATTTAGAAGAATGATAGGGGATCTCATAGAAACATATAAAATTCTGACGGGATTGGACAGGTTAGATGTAGGAAGAATGTTCACGATGTTGGGGAAGTCCAGAACCAGAGGTCATAGTCTAAGGATAAGGGGTAAGCCATTTAGGACCGAGATGAGGAGAAACTTCTTCACTCAGAGAATTGTGAATCTGTGGAATTCTCTACCACAGAAAGTTGTTGAGGCCAATTCGTTAGATATATTCAAAAGGGACTTAGATGTGACCCTTATGGCTAGAGGGATCAAGGGGTATAGAGAGAAAGCAGGAATGGGGTACTGAAGTTGCAAAAATGATCAGCCACGATCATAGTGAATGGTGGTGCAGGCTCGAAGGGCCGAATGGCCTACTCCTGCTCCTGTTTTCTATGTTTCTATGTTTCTATCCCCTCTCCCAGTAAGTAGGATCTTAAGCAACAGACGGTTTCTTTTATAACAATTTGCATTTATATAGCACCTTTAACATAGTAAAATCTCCCCATGTGCTGAACACAAGAATAACGAGGAGTTTATATCCAGATCAGTGAGCAGAATTTACCATCTTACCGTGCTTCTGACCTTGTGACCGTATACTCGAACCAGAGGATGTTTGGAATCAGACTCGTGTCCCGGATCAGGAAAAACTCCGAGACGGGCCTGAATTGAGAGAAAAAGCGACAAGAAAAAAAGTGTTTGAATTTTTGCCGTCCGATGCTCGTTCAAAATGCAGCGAGGAACCCCCGATGAAGACAGCTCCAATGAAGAGTTACGACCAAAACATTATCCCAGCTTTTTCTCTCAGACGCTGTCAACCTGCTGCGCGCTCCTTGGAACAACCAATGTGTTTTTCCATGAGAGCTGTGGTAAGGGGGAGGAGGATTTCTGCAGGTTAGTGGCCCTCAGGGATGGTTCTAACCAAGTCCCATTAAAATACTCACTGCAAAGGAGAGCTGAATAAACACATTGTAGGGGGAGTGTAGAAGATTTTTAAAAATATTGTTCTCATGTGCCGATTTAATCAGGATTTCATTAAAAAAACTGGAGCAGAACATGCAGTTATGCTGAAGTCATCTTAAATTAAGAGCTTCCTATTGTCTCCATGCAATACAATGCAAGTGGAGCATACAGGGTTGGGTGGCAGCGGGTGAGAGATGGGCGGAGAGAGCAGGTTAATAAAGCTGGGTGGGCGTGGGCTTCACACAGTTCGCATGCAGCCGGCCCCAGGTCCCGAGAGAAAACACTCAAAATTATCCGCTTTACAAACACCCGGAGTCGCCTCCTAGCCCCAAATCAGAGCCGGCAGGCCCCGTGTTTGCACCCTCGCCTTCCCAGCCGCCGGTTCCAGGCCCGGTCAGTGACCGCCCAGGACACCGTTCTACCTATCTCGGGCACACCGAGTCTCACGGAGCATGCTCCGCCCTCTGGACAGGGACAAAGAGTGGGTGGGGCTTCATGGTGTCTGTAGGTTTGATTGGACCACAAGTGAAAAAAAGAAAGGCGGCGGAGTTGAGGTCGAAGATCAGCCATGATCTCACTGAATGGCGGAGCAGGCTCGAGGGGCCAAATGGCCTACTCCTGCTCCTATTTCTTATGTTCTAATACGTGACGGTCAAGGGCACTTACCAGGAAGCCATCCTGGGGAATAGCGGCGTTAATACCTCTTGCGTGAAGATAAACCAGACAGCTCCCATTACCCCACCTGCTAGAACTCCGTATATCACCTGGCTCCAAGAATGGTACATCAAATAGACTCTGCAAAACCAAACACAAGATTAAAGAACGAATTATTAATGCACAGGAGGAAAACATTCAGCTCATCGAGCCTGTGCCGGCTCTTTGAGAGCTATCCATTTAATCCCACTCCCCTACTCTTTCCCCATAGCCCTGCAAGTGTTTACCATTCAAAGTAATTATCCAATTGCCCTTTGAAAGTTACTGTTGAATCTGCTTTCACCACCCTTTCAGGCAGCGCATTCCAGATTACAACTCACGGTGTTAAAAAAAAATTCTCATTTCACCCTGGTTCTTTAGCCAATTATCTTAAATTCGTGTCGTCTGGTTACCGACCCTCTCGCTAATGGAAACAGAATGGTCAAATGTTGCAACTAAAAGAAAATATGTGTCAGTTTTCTCCTGAAGGAATCAACAGTTCCACAGTTCCACTCGGGCAAGTGCTTCATGGTCACCATTATTGATACCAGCAGGGTGGGATTTGAACTCACGACTCCAGATCATTAGTCCAGGCCTCTAGATTACTAGTCCAGTAACATAACCACTATGCTATCGTACCCCGACTGCACACTTTGTTAAAGAGGCAAAACACATCTTTAAACATAAAGGACAGTGAGAAAACCAGTCACTTAATGTTGGGGGCACCCGACCCGTAACTGGAAATCCCGCAATTCCCAGTCGGCTCCATCACCGAGCAATTGAACTCTGAATGACCCAATGCTGTGATTATTTACCAATTAGGCTTTGTGGCCAAAGGGACATCACTGTACCATAGCTACAGGATAATACATTGACCATCGCTTGGTTCAACACCCTTCCCCTTATAATACAGTGTGTCATCCATGAGCAACAGCTCGGAGGATCTGCTGGTATACAAAAAGCACAACCTACCTACTATACGAGACGAGGAAGGCTACCGTCAGCAGACATATGGATAAAACGTGCCTCCACAACAGCTCTAAACATCTAGCGTTGTTTGTTTGGTGCATTCTGAGAAAAGGAAAATATTCTTTAAGCGCTGAGATTTTTCACCCCATGATTTACAACAACATGCATCTATATAAACAAAGACTTGGATTTATATAGCGCCTTTCACGACTGCTGGACTTCTCAAAGCACATTACCGCCAGTGGAGTACTTTTGGAGTGTAGTCACTGTTGTAATGTAGGAAACACGGCAGCCAATTTGCGCACAGCAAGCTCCCACAAACAGCAATGGGATAATGACCATATAATCTGTTTTTGTTATGTTGATTGAGGGATAAATATTGGCCCCAGGACACCGGGGATAATTCCCCTGCTCTTCTTTGAAATAGTGCCATGGGATCTTTTACGATCTAGAGAGCAGACCGGGACCTCGGTTTACCGTCTCATCCGAAAGACGGCACCTCCGACAGTGCAGCACTCCCTCAGTACTGCTCCTCCGACAGTGCAGCGCTCTCTCAGCACTACACTGGAGTGTCAGCCGAGATTTTTGTGCTCAAGTCCCTGGAATGGGACTTGAACCCACAACCTTCTGACTCAGAGGCAAGTGTGCAACCCACTGAGCCACAGTTGACACTCTATAACTCCTTTAACATAACAAGAGGTCCCACGGCACATCACAAGAGTGTTATCAAACAAAATGTGACACCAAGTCACATAAGGAGATATTACGACAGAGGACCAAAAGCTTGGTCAAAGAGGTAGGAGCATCTTAAAAGGAGAGAGAGAGAGAGAGAGAGAGAGAGAGAGAGAGAGATGCGGAGAGGTTTAGGGAGTGAATTCCAGAGCTTGGGGCCCAGGCAGCTGAAGGCACGGCTGCCAATGATAGAGCGATGAAAATTGGGGATGTGCAGGAAGCCAAAATTGGGAGGGAGCGCAGAGACCTCGGGGTTGGGGAGGGCTTGGTTGTAGGTAACGTTCCCTCTAATTTTTTTTCAGACGCAGCCTCTTTAACGGGCACAGCTTCGAGGGATCATTGGTTGTAGGGCTGGAGGAGGTTACAGAGGCCACAGGGGGATTTGAACACAAGGAGGAGCATTTTTTTTTTTTTTAAATCGAGGCATTGCCAGACCGGGAGCCAATGTAGGTCAACGAGCACTGGACTATTCAAACAATCTCCATTTGTTTGGCACACCCATGCTTGGATCTTGCTCCATAGCCGCCAGCAACGCTCCTGTACCTCATCCAGAGCCTATTCCTCATGCGAGATTAGGCAATTAGTGTCGGCAGACTATCCTACCCAGAGCTCATTCCATGCACGAATCATTCTCCGTATAACGAAGTTCTTCCTGACAATACTGAACTTGCCTATTACTAGTTTGTACCCAAGTCCCCATGTCCTGCAGTCATGATTTAACTTGAAATAATGCTCAGGATTTAAATTCTTCTCATAGAATCTTACAGCACAGGAGGCCGCCATTCGGCCCATCGAGCCTGTGCCAGCTCTGTGAAAGTGCGATCCAATTAGTTTCACTCTCCTGCTTGTTCCCCATAGCGCTGCAATTTCTTTCCCTTTCAACTATATATTCAATTCCATTTTAAAAGTCAATATTGAATCTGCTTTCAGCACCCTTTCAGGCAGCATGTTCCAGATCATAACTTGCGGCATTAAAACAATTCTCATCTCGCCTCTGGTTCTTTTGCCAATCACCTTAAATCTGTGTCCTCTGGGTACCAACCTTCCTGTCACTGGAAACAGTTTCTCCCGATCCACTCCACCATCCTCTATTCTAATTAGTATCTTATACTCCTCTCCAAAGTCTCCTAGTATTTAACTTTCATGCCAGAAGTTTTTTTTTTTAAAACCTTCATACACAGCAGTGAAGGTGCAATACTGATTCATAAAACGTACCCAAGAGAGAGACATACCTTAAATAAAGGAAAAGGAGTGAGTAGATGGAAAAGAACCATATGAACTGGGAATGACTGGAGGGCATCCCATACTCTGTAAACAGGTTAATGTGGCCACCTGCGTGTAAAAGTAATTAAGGAACAATTACAAAAGATGAAATAATAGAACCAATCTTACACGTGTGCATAAGTTGAATGCTCATCAGGGTGAGCCCACAGTTACGGTAAAGTACTCCAATTCCAGCAGAGGTTAGATGTGTCTCAAGCACAATGTCAGCAGAATCTGCCCCGCCCACAATGATTGAAGGGAGAGGGGAATTCACTGAACATAAGAATTAGGAGCAGGTGTGGGCCCTACGCCCTGCTCCGCCATTCAATAAGATCATGGCTGATCTTCGACCTCAACTCCACTTTCCCGCCCAATCCACATATCCCTCAATTCCCCGAGACTCCAAAAAAATTGAAGTGTGTTCTGATTTTCAGTCTTTCAGGTCTTCAATAAACATTTTGCCAAAAGGTTGTGTCTGACTGGAACAGCTTCATTGAGTTTACAGGGTCCCCCCACCCTTCCCCCCCCCTCCTTCCCCCACCACCTTTCCCCCCCTCCACCACCTTTCCCCCCCCCCCCCACCACCCCTTCCCTCCCACCCAGCCCCCTCCCCCCGGATCGCAGGCAATGTAGGAAAAAGGCTGTAATTTGTCTGTGAACGCACAGGACACCCACAGCGCCATCATTCCCTTGCAAAGCTTGAAAAGTTGTGTTTTGTGACTTTGATTGGATAATATGACATCATGAAATTCCACTCCAGTGATCTCTCGACCACAGGCAGTGGACTGTGGGCAGCCCTGCCCCCACCCAGTGAGCCAGCAATGGAAACCTCCCCCCCTCACATTCGGGTCAGCTGCTCAAACTGCCTCTAATGAGACATTAGAAAAGGGGAGACGACAAGACACACCAATTAAACGCTCAGGCCTGGGCCTTTAAGTTTTATTCATTCATGGAATGTGGGCGGTGCTGGCAAGGCCAGCATTTATTGCCCATCCCCAATTGCCCTCGAGAAGGTCGTGGTGAGCTGCCTCTCTTGAATACAACTGAGTGGCTCGCTAGGCCGTTTCAGAGGGGCAGTTAAGAGTGAACCACATTGCTGTAGGTCTGGAGTCACATATAGGCCAAACTGGGTAAGGACGGCAGATTTCCTTCCCTAAAGGACATTAGTGAACTAGTTGGGATTTTACGACAATCCAGGAGTTTCATGGTCACCGTTAGTTACACTAGATTTTTATTCCAGAATATTGAACTGAATTTAAATTCCCCCAGCTGCCATGGTGGGATTTGAACTCGTGCCTCTGGATTACTATAAAAAGCAAAATACTGCGGATGCTGGAATCTGAAATAAAAAATCAGCCCATCATCCCTTTTGTCTCTCTAATCTCTCCTGCCTTCCACCCCATCACAGACCTTTCGTTTTGTTCTTTCTTCCCCTCCCCCTTTCAGTGTTTACAAATGTGTTCTTTTCGAACATTTGGCAGTTCTCACGATGGGTCGTCGACCCGAAACGTTAACTTTGTTTTTTTCTCTCCACAGATGCTGCCTGACCTGCTGAGATTTCCAGCATTCTGTTTTTACGCCTTGATTACTAGTCCAGTAACATAACCCACGATGCTACCATACCCTCATTGATGCACAATGAATCCTAGAAGGAGTTCTCCATGGCCAACTCCCAGTCCTGCTGTCGTAGAAACTGCCCGTCTGTGAATGATGCTGCAGTTCCTGCAGGAGGCGCTATTCTGTGGTGCAGTTCGAAGCCGCCCTTTGAAGCCACTCTGTCGCGTATCGGTCTCTTTCGCAACAACTGGGAGAGTTATGTACAGGCTGGCTTTAGCAAACCGGGAGTATTCCAGCGGCTCTGCCTAGCACTGCGGCGGCCGAGAGACCTGGCATCAGGGGCCTAGCTGCAACCTGTCTACTGTGGAGGAGCATGATACCCAATGGCAGTAAACTCCTACAGTAAGCAGGGTATAACATTGTGACTGTAGTGCATTTGCTTCATGGGTTCTTTGTTTAAGAATTCATAGCAACACATTTCTATTCAGAACCAGTTGGTTTATTAGCAAAGGTTTAACAATCACACTGCACATTACCAGTTCATCCACCAGGCTCACAACCACCTGCCTCATCGTGGATTCCTTGAATCCAACTGGCCAGGGTTTTATTGAATCTTGTGAACATCACATGACTGGCAAAGCCACTCACAACAGCTCTACAAACCTGTGAGCATACTCACTGGTGCATACATTGCAGTGACAAACTCAGTCAAATAATACTTTACCCCGTAAACACCCTTTAAAAAATACTTTTGTTTGATCAATGAACACGGAGTGCAGTAGCTTGGAGGAGTTACTAAGCCAGGTGCAAGGTAGTAGAATGAATGAACGGTCACGCCAAAATATGCCAGGTAAATGACTACAGTTAATCCCATCCAGTGCTATCAGGCTCGGAGCCAATCAATATCCCGTTCTTAAAAAATAAAAAAGGTGAAAACTCGAGTACCATAAATGCTGGCCTGTAAGTCGGTCCCGTATATTTACAGTACATTTCAATATGCCAGAAGATATGACCTGCGCATCAGAAAGTACAGCAATCTGGTTTTCAAAAAGAGATCTCAATCAGGCGCACTCACTGCTTATTCAGGAAGGATTGGAAACATTTATTGCAGCGAGTGGCTCTCACCTTGGCATGGTCTGGGCTCTTTGATGACATTCTTAATCACCCAGTTGAAGCTTTCGTTTAGTACCAAACCGCAGAGAAATGAAATCTGAAACAGACAACAAAGGTTGCAAACTGTAAACGCTGTCAATGTTTCCAATGCATTTGTACTTTGGAATCTCCCCATTAACCAACACCAGATTGGTGTACGGCATGGGATTTATGATGTTTTTACAGCACTGCTCCTAAAGCTTGAGGCAAACGAGGTCCCCAAAAAGGGAACCTGATGGACAAGCAACGCCCGACAGTAACGAACAGAAATGCTGCCAGCCGTCATTTTCTTCCCGGCCACTGGCTGAGCTTCCACCCTGCCCAGATTCTCAGTCTCCTCTCTGTGCAGATCATAGATTCAGAGAAATTTACCACACAGAAGGAGGCCATTTCAGCCTATCGTGTCCGCGCCGGCCGACAAAGCACTATCCAGCCTAACCCCACTTTCCAGTTCTTGGTCTGTAGGTTACGGCACTTCAGGTGCACATCCAAGTACTTTTTAAATGCAATGAGGGTTTCTGCCTCTACCACCCTTTCAGGCAGTGAGTTCCAGACCCCCACCACCCTCTGGGTGAAGACATTTCCCCTCAAATCCCCTCTAAACCTCCCCCCAATTACTTTAAATCTATGCCCCCTGGTTGTTGACCCCTCTGCTAAGGGAAATAGGCCCTTTCTGTCCAGGCCCCTCATCATTTTATACACCTCAATCAGGTCTCCCCTCAGCCTCCTCTGAACCAAAGAAAACAACCCCAGCCTATCCAATCTTTCCTCATAGTTAATATTCTCCAACCCTGGTAACACCCTCGTAAATCTCCTCTGTACCCTCCCTCGTGCAATCACATCCTTCCTGTAATGTGATGACCAGATAATGTGGCAGTACTCTAGCTGTGGCCTAACTAGTGTTGTATACAGTTTAAGCAGAAGATCACCTTCGGCCATTAGGGAAGGGCCGGTGGCCGGAAAATTAATGTCGAAAAGGCAACTCCTTGAAGCGCGGCCTCAAATCTCGCGTGGCCCAGTTGTTTTGTCCCTTATCACCACTGCTGGAGTAGCGCCCCCGCAACGTGAATCGGATGGGTTTGCACAGCACTAGAAGCACTGGAGATTAGAACACTACTTCTACATGAAATGGTTCTGCAGTGTTTTTGTGTGGAACACTCCATGTTCTGTGCTTCATGTGCGCTTTTTCTTTGGGGAAAAAGTACAGTGTGTGCAAATTTAGAGCACATCAAACAAATATTTTCAGAGTTACTCTCACCCCACTTTTCACTTTCTGACAAACGACTGATCAGAATTTCCACATGGCTTATTTGGGAAGAGAAGAGCAACTTAAGCTGGTGCGCTGAAGCACTGAGTGGTGGGCCCACTCACGAGGAACGCGAGATCTCAGACCCATTTCAAAGCTCTGGACGTCACCTGGTATATTCCCCCTACAGGGATCGCTTGCGGGTGATGCATCTCCACACCTCCGCCACTGCCGTTCCACGATCACCCACTAATGAAGTGCAAGGAGGGGCTGTTCATTTGCAAACAAGAGAATTGGCTGTGGGGCTGACAGTGGACACCTTTTGACTTTGGACAGCCGGACATCAGGGGAACGTTGGCGATTTTAGGACGTGCCATGGTAAGCTCAACATACATTTAAGCCCTGTTTCTTTTCCTCAAGTGCTAAGTGAAACACTTTTGTAGGAAGAACGAGGAGAGGCAATATAAACGAACGGTACAATCCTAAAATGGATGCATGAACAGAGAGACCTGGGGATATATATGTGCACAAATCATTGAAGGTGGCAGGGCAGGTTGAGAAAGCAGTTTAAAAAAGTATACGGGATCCTGGGCTTCATAAATAGGGGCATAGCGTACAAAAACAATGAAGTTATGATGAACCGGTATAAAACACTGGCTCGACCTCAGCTGGATCGTGTCCAATTCTGGGCACCGCACTTTCGGAAGGATGTGAAGGCCTTAGAGAGGGTGCAGAAAAGATTTACGAGAATGGTTCCAGGGATGAGGGACTTCAGTTACCTAGATAGACTGGAGAAGCTGGGGCTGTTCTCCTTGGAGCAGAGAACGTCGAGAGGAGATTTGATCGAGGTGTTCATACAAACATGGAAACATAGAAAATAGGTGCAGGAATAGGCCATTCGGCCCTTCTAGCCTGCACCGCCATTCAATGAGTTCATGGCTGAACATGCAACTTCAGTACCCCATTCCTGCTTTCTTGCCATACCCCTTGATCCCCCTAGTAGTAAGGACTTCATCTAACTCCTTTTTGAATATATTTAGTGAATTGGCCTCAACAACTTTCTGTGGTAGAGAATTCCACAGGTTCACCACTCTCTGGGTGAAGAAATTCCTCCTCATCTCGGTCCTAAATGGCTTACCCCTTATCCTTAGACTGTGTCCCCTGGTTCTGGACTTCCCCAACATTGGGAACATTCTTCCTGCATCTAACCTGTCTAACCCCCCCCCGTCAGAATTTTAAACGTTTCTATGAGGTCCCCTCTCATTCTTCTGAACTCCAGTGAATACAAGCCCAGTTGATCCAGTCTTTCTTGATAGGTCAGTCCCGCCATCCCGGGAATCAGTCTGGTGAACCTTCGCTGCACTCCCTCAATAGCAAGAATGTCCTTCCTCAGGTTAGGAGACCAAAACTGTACACAATACTCCAGGTGTGGCCTCACCAAGGCCCTGTACAACTGTAGTAACACCTCCCTGCCCCTGTACTCAAATCCCCTCGCTATGAAGGCCAACATGCCATTTGCTTTCTTAACCGCCTGCTGTACCTGCATGCCAACCTTCAATGACTGATGTACCATGACACCCAGGTCTCATTGCACCTCCCCTTTTCCTAATCTGTCACCATTCAGATAATAGTCTGTCTCTCTGTTTTTACCACCAAAGTGGATAACCTCACATTTATCCACATTATACTTCATCTGCCATGCATTTGCCCACTCACCTAACCTATCCAAGTCGCTCTGCAGCCTCATAGCATCCTCCTCGCAGCTCACACTGCCACCCAACTTAGTGTCATCCGCAAATTTGGAGATACTACATTTAATCCCCTCGTCTAAATCATTAATGTACAGTGTAAACAGTTGGGGCCCCAGCACAGAACCTTGCGGTACCCCACTAGTCACTGCCTGCCATTCTGAAAAGTCCCCATTTACTCCTACTCTTTGCTTCCTGTCTGACAACCAGTTCTCAATCCATGTCAGCACACTACCCCCAATCCCATGTGCTTTAACTTTGCACATTAATCTCTTGTGTGGGACCTTGTCGAAAGCCTTCTGAAAGTCCAAATATACCACATCAACTGGTTCTCCCTTGTCCACTCTACTGGAAACATCCTCAAAAAATTCCAGAAGATTTGTCAAGCATGATTTCCCTTTCACAAATCCATGCTGACTTGGACCTATCATATCACCTCTTTCCAAATGCACTGCTATGACATCCTTAATAATTGATTCCATCATTTTACCCACTACCGATGTCAGGCTGACCGGACTATAATTCCCTGTTTTCTCTCTCCCTCCTTTTTTAAAAAGTGGGGTTACATTGGCTACCCTCCACTCCATAGGAACTGATCCAGAGTCAATGGAATGTTGGATGCATTGACAGTCATTTTCCAATATTTCCAAGGCCACCTCCTTAAGTACTCTGGGATGCAGTCCATCAGGCCCTGGGGATTTATCGGCCTTCAATCCCATCAATTTCCCCAACACAATTTCCCGACTAATAAGGATTTCCCTCAGTTCCTCCTCCTTACTAGACCCTCCGACCCCTTTTATATCCGGAAGGTTGTTTGTGTCCTCCTCAGTGAATACCGAACCAAAGTACGTGTTCAATTGGTCCGCCATTTCTTTGTTCCCCGTTATGACTTCCCCTGATTCTGACTGCAGGGGACCTATGTTTGTCTTTACTAACCTTTTTCTCTTTACATATCTATAGAAACTTTTGCAATCCGTCTTAATGTTCCCTGCAAGCTTCTTCTCGTACTCCATTTTCCCTGCCCTAATCAAACCCTTTGTCCTCCTCTGCTGAGTTCTAAATTTCTCCCAGTCCCCGGGTTCGCTGCTATTTCTGGCCAATTTGTATGCCACTTCCTTGGCTTTAATACTATCCCTGATTTCCCTTGATAGCCACGGTTGAGCCATCTTCCCTTTTTTATTTTTACGCCAGATAGGAATGTACAATTGTTGTAATTCATCCATGCGGTCTCTAAATGTCTGCCATTGCCCATCCACAGTCAACCCCTTCAGTATCATTCGCCAATCTATCCTAGCCAATTCACACCTCATACCTTCAAAGTTACCCTTCTTTAAGTTCTGGACCATGGTCTCTGAATTAACTGTTTCATTCTCCATCCTAATGCAGAATTCCACCATATTATGGTCACTCTTCCCCAAGGGGTCTCGCACGAGATTGCTAATTAATCCTCTCTCATTACACAACACACAGTCTAAGATGGCCTCCCCCCTAGTTGGTTCCTCGACATATTGGTCTAAAAAACCATCCCTTATGCACTCCAGGAAATCCTCCTCCACCGTATTGCTTCCAGTTTGGTTAACCCAATCTATGTGCATATTAAAGTCACCCATTATAACTGCTGCACCTTTATTGCACGCACCCCTAATTTCATGTTTGATGCCCTCCCCAACATCACTACTACTGTTTGGAGGTCTGTACACAACTCCCACTAACGTTTTTTGCCCTTTGGTATTCTGCAGCTCTACCCATATAGATTCCACATCATCCAAGCTAATGTCCTTCCTAACTATTGCCTTAATTTCCTCCTTAACCAGCAATGCTACCCCACCTCCTTTTCCTTTTATTCTATCTTTCCTGAATGTTGAATACCCCTGAATGTTGAGTTCCCAACCCTGATCATCCTGGAGCCACGTCTCCGTAATCCCAATCACATCATATTTGTTAACATCTATTTGCAGTTAATTCATCCACCTTATTGCGGATACTCCTTGCATTAAGACACAAAGCCTTCAGGCTTGTTTTTTTAACACCCTTTGTCCTTTTAGAATTTTGCTGTACAGTGGCCCTTTTTGTTCTTTGCCTTGGGTTTCTCTGCCCTCCACTTTTCCTCATCTCCTTTCTGTCTTTTGCTGTTGCCTCCTTTTTGTTTCTCTCTGTCTCCCTGCATTGGTTCTCATCCCCCTGCCATATTAGTTTAAATCCTCCCCAACAGCACTAGCAAACACTCCCCCGAGGACATTGGTTCCGGTCCTGCCCAGGTGCAGACCGTCCGGTTTGTACTGGTCCCACCTCCCCCAGAACTCATGAAGGGTCTGGACAGAGTCGATAAGAGTGAAACTGTTCCCATTGGTGGAAGGGTCAAGAACCAGAGGACACAGATTTAAGGTGATTGGCAAAAGAACCAAAGGCGACATGAGGAAAAACTTTTTTTTACACAGCGAGTGGTTAGGATCTGGAATGCACGGCCTGAGTGGGTGTTGGAGGCAGATTCAATTGTAGCTTTCAAAAGGGAATTGGATAAGCACCTGAAGGGAAAAAATTTGCAGAACTACAGGGAAAGGGCGGGGGAGTGGGACTAGCTGAAGTGCTCTTGCAGAGAGTCGCGTGGGCTCGACGGGCCGAATGGCCTCTTTCTGTGCTGGAACCATTGTGTGAAAAATGTCTCCCGCCAGTTTAAGCTTGGGAGCTCACCGAGTGCAGCAATCACGGGGAATACACGAGCTGCTCGGTTCCAGTGTACTCGGGCTGTTGATGACTAAATGAACGACATCATCTGAACAAATCAGTTTTAGTAAGCGTATTTTTAAAATGAACGAATATTTATAATTAGGAGATTATATTATAAATTGCAATTATACAGTCAGTCATTCATCGTCACAAATATTATCGCCTTTAAGCAATGCTTGGGGAAACCAACATACAGGCACAGGGGTTGGATAGGCTGGGGTTGTTTTCTTTTGGAGCAGAGGAGGCTGAGGGGAGACCTTATTGAGGTGTATAAAATTATGAAGGGCAAAGATAGAGTGGATAGGAAGGACTTATTTCCTTTAGCAGAGGGGTCAACACCAGGGGGGGGGGGGGCAGAGATGTAATAGTAATTTTTATTTATATAAGCGTCTTTAACGTAGTAAAACATCCCAAGGTGCTTCACAGCAGTGTTACAGACAAACAGATAAATTTGACACCGAGCCACAAAAGAAGAAATTAAGGCAGATGACCAAAAGCTTGTTTAAAGAGGTAAGTTTTAAGGAAAGAGAGGTAGAGAGGCGGAGAGTTTTAGACAGGGAGTTCCAAAGCTTAGGGCCCAAACAGCTGAAGGCACGGCCACCGAGGGTTGAGCAGTTATAAATGAGGAATGTTCAAGAGGCCAGAATTTGAGAAGCGCAGACATCTTGTGGGGTTGTGAGGCTGAAAAAGATTACAGAGATAGGGGCAAGGCCATGGAATGATTTGTAAACAAGGATGAGAATTTTGAAATCAAGGCATTGTTTAACCGGGAGCCAATGTAGGTCAGAAAGCACATGGGGTGATGGTGACTTGGTGCGGGTTCATACACGGGCTGCTGAGTTTTGGATGACTTCAAGTTTACCTAGTGTGGAATGTGGAAGGCCGGCCAGGAATAGTCAAGTCTGGAGGTAACAAAGGCATGGATGAGAGTTTCAGCAGCAGAAGAGCTGAGGCAGGTGTGGAGGCGGGCGGTGTTACGGAGGTAGAAAAAGGCGGTTTTTGTTATGCCGCGGATATGTGGCTGGAAACTAATTTCAGGGTCAAATAGGACACCTAGGTTACGAACAGTCTTGTTCACCCTCAGATTGATGCTAGGCAGAGGAGTGTTTGTGGCGGGGACCAAAGATAATGGCTTCGGTCTTCCCAATATTTAATTGGAGAAAATTTCTGCTCATCCAGTACTGGATGTTGGACAAGCAATCTGACAATTTAGATACCAAGCAGGGGTCGAGAGAAGAGGTGTATTTAAAGTAATTGTTAGGAGGTTTAGAGGGGATTTGAGGGGAAATTTCTTCACCCAGAGGGTGGCGGGGGTCTGGAACTCACTGCCTGAAAGGGTGGTAGAGGCAGAAACCTTCACCACATTTAAAAAGTGCTTGGATGTGCACCTGAAGTGCTGTAACCTACAGGGTTACAGACCAAGAGCTGGAAAGTGGGATTAGGCTGGATAGCTCTTTGTCGGCCGGCGTGGACACGATGGGCTGAAATGGCCTCCTTCCGTGCGGTAAATTTCTATGATTCTAGGGGTTGTATAATCCCAACACCTCGGTGCGCCCACACACACACTGCAACAGAGCGATGGAATCCCAAGTCTCCCTCTCCGTCCCACAGGGCCAGGTTTATGATCACAGCAGCTTCACTGTGATGGGGAAGCACCTCTGCCAGACTTCACATATTCTACACCCACCTCTCCCCTCCTCCAGGGAACAAGGGAAAGAGGCAGGAGTGTGGGGGAGGGGGGGGGGGGGTGAGAGAGAGAGGGGGAGAAACATACTGGAACCGAGACCATTTGGAGCAACCATGAGAAACATTAAAATGCAAGACTTACAGAGTGCAGCTCCCTCTTGAACACGATCAGCGTGATGAAACCAAAAAGAATAAATACTGGTACAAGACTTAAATATGCAAGAACCTTTCCTGTGAGATCACCTGGAGAGCAAGAAAAATGATAGTATGTTTAGGACCACACCAACACAGTGATAAGGAAAAGTCGCTGCAAAATTTTTAAACATTATTTAAAACCTCAGAAGAGAATTGGACATATACTTGAAGGGGCAAAAATTGCAGGGCTACGGGGAAAGAGCAGGGGGCGGGGGTGGAGAGAGTGAGAGCCAGCTCAGGCACGATGGGGCTGAACTGTAAGATTGAAAGATGGAATCCCTCAATGAACCTAGATTCTAATGTTGGCAGGTTGCTGTGCGGAGGCCCAGTGGGTGGGGCTGTGTCATTTGCTCTACACCTCCCACGAAGACTGGGGAGGTGGGAGTCTGAGGAGAGATCAGAGCAGAATCAGTGCAGACAAGATACCAGTTCACTTTCCCCTCAGGGAGGCCACAGGGCAGAAAAATAATTAGAGGGTAAACAATTAGAATTTTTCATTTACAAACCACACCCTCTATAGGCACAGATTCTGAACATATTATGATGTTTCACTTTTTATTTTTAAACCCACTCTTGGTTAACCCACTGGACTAAAATCAAAGCACCGAGTTCATTCCTTCTCCCTGGGGCAAACAGCGCTAGCTGGATTCAGAGATAGACATGTGCACACTGCGAAAAAAGGCACCCCCCCCCCCCCACCTACCAGAGTGGCATCATGAGAGTCTGATCCCTCTCGGCTATCCCCCCCCTCCCCATTTCCCTCAAAGACTTTTCCGCTGAGCAGGAGAGACAGGCTTCCCTACCTGTGTACTTCCTTTTCCATTCATTTAATCAGTGCAGACAAGACACCAGTTCACTTTCCCCTCTCAGGGAGGCCACAGGGCTGACACATCTCCACTAATCAACTCTGCGTTGAGCCTCGCAATGCACAGGGAGGGGGTTCAAAATAGTGTCCTTTTAAACTGTGAATTAAAGAAACACTTGACCTCCATCACATGATAAGAGCACAACAACTTGTATCTTTAATGGAGTAAAACGTTCCAAGGCGCTTCACAGGAGTGGAAGAAGACAAAACAAATATATTTGACACCGAGCCACACAAGAAATTAGCGCAGGTCAAAGAGGTAGGTTTTAATGAGCGTCTTAATGGAGGAGAGAGAGGCGAAAAGGTTCAGGGTTGGAGTTCCAGAGCTTAGGGCCGAGGCAGCTCAGCCGAGATTTGGATCAGTGAGTCGGCCTGCTCCTGGATCAGCAATGATGCCCAATTACGAGCACCACTTATTTCTTCTCGTGCAGGATTTGCACAAGGCTAGGAGCGCTGAACTGAAGGTGATTGGCTGGCCGCAAAATCCCTCCCTCCCACTGATAATGGTAAAGTGTTGGCCTCAGGCAGGTTTAGAGATTACCCAGGCTGTGCGAGGAAGGGGGGAGGGAGCTTTCTTTGGAACAGTCCATTCCCACATGTGAGCCGAGTGCTCGGTTCGAGATCATTAGATGGAATGAGTGTCAACGGGCAAATGTTTAGTCTGTGCAAGCTGAATCTAAAATCCCGTAACAGTAATAAAATCACAGTTAAATATTATAGGCAGTCCCTCGGAATTGAGGAAGACTTGCTTCCACTCTAAAAATATGAGTCCTTATGTGGCTGAACAGTCCAATACGAGAAACACAGTCCCCATCACAGGTGGGACAGATAGTCGTTGAGGGAAAGGGTGGGTGGGACTGGTTTGCCGCACGCTCTTTCCGCTGCCTGCGCTTGATTTCTGCATCCTCTCAGCGATGAGACTCGAGGTGCTCAGCGCCCTCCCAGATGCACTTCCTCCACCTAGGGCAGTCTTTGGCCAGGGACTCCCAGGTGTCAGTGGGGATGTTGCACTTTATCAGGGAGGCTTTGAGGGTGCCCTTGTAACATTTCCTCTGCCCACCTGTGGCTCGTTTGCCGTGAAGGAGTTCCGAGTAGAGCGCTTGCTTTGGGAGTCTCGTGTCTGGCATGCGAACAATGTGGCCCGCCCAGTGGAACTAATCAAGTGCTTCAATGTTGGCCTGGTCGAGGACGCTAACGTTGGTGCGTCTGTCCTCCCAGGGGATTTGTAGGATCTTGCAGAGACATCGTTGGTGGTATTTCTCCAACGCCTTGAGGTGTCTACTATACATGGTCCATGTCTCTGAGCCATACAGGAGGGCGGGTATCATTACAGCCCTGTAGACCATGAGCTTGGCGGCAGATTTGAGGGCCTGGTCTTCAAACACTCTTTACCTCAGGCGGCCGAAGGCTGCACTGGAGGCGGTGCCTGTAATTAACCTGTAAACACTTGAGCTCCAGCACACTGATAGGATATGGATTCATGCTAGCAATTCCCCACACGACGATTCTCAATACAACAATTTGCATTTATATAGCACCTTTAACATAGAAAGATATCTTTAGCAAGGTTGGCATTTATTGCCCATTCCTAGTTGCCTTTGAGAAGGTGGAGGTGAGTTACCTTCTTGAACCGTTGTAGTCCGTGTGGTGAAGGTGCTCCCAACACTGCTGTTGGGGAGAGCCGTCAGGATTTTGGCTCAGCGACGATGAAAGAATGGCAATATATGTTCGAGTTGGGATGGTGTGTGACTTGGAGAACGTGAAGGTGATGGTGTTTCTGTGCACCTGCTGCCCTTGTCCTTCTAGGGAGTGGTGCTCACGGGTTTGGAAGGTGGTGTTGAAGAAATATTAGGAGGGAAGCTTGGTCAAGGAGATGAGTTTGTTGGCTTGAGGGAGGGAATTCAAGACTGTGGGGTCGAGGGTGATGAAGACACGATCGCCAATGGTGGAGTGAAGAAAGGGGGGGGGGGGGGGGAATGCACAAGAGAGTTCAGAGCAGGCTAATAATACTACAGGAGGTTACAGAGAGAGATAGATAGGAGTGATTTAAACACATTAGCGCTAACCTGTAGCAGGGAGCCACCACATGATGGCCAGACAATCAGACACAGTGAGAGAAGGAGGGAACAACGTGTATTTATATGGAGCCTTTAATGTAGTGAAACATCCCAAGGCACGTCACAGCAATATTATGAGATTTAAAAATTGACACTGAGCCGCATAAGTAGAAATTTGCGCAGGTGACCAAAAGCTTGGTCAAAAAGGTATGTTTTAAGGAGCATCTTGAAGGAGGAAAGAGAGGCGGAGAGGTTTAGGCAGGGAGTTCCAGAGCTTGGGGCCTAGGCAACAGGAGGCACGGCCACCGATGGCTGAGTGATTATAATCAGGGACACTCAAGAGGGCAGAATTAGAGGAGCGCAGACATCTCGGGGGTGGGGGGGGGGGGGGGAGGGTTGTGGAGCTGGAGGAGATTACAGAGATAGGGCAATATGTCACTCTGAGGCTTTTCTGAATCTTGCCAAGGCCAGTTACAGAACGGCACTGTCAACGGCCCGAGAATTGACCGCTCAAGCTTATCGAACAACCAAAGATGGAAAAAAGAAGAAAAAAAATGACATTAAAAAACCCACGACCGAATAAAACAGAGAGAGCAGGAACATTTACAAATTGGGCAACCTGTCGAGGTACCTCAACATTGTTACATTTTCTCCAAATCATGTTAAAGGCTCATGACACACGATTATCCTGTGGATTACTGAATCATTACAAATTACAACACACAGGCAGGAGGCCATTCAGCCCACTGCACCTGTGCTAGCTCATCAACTGGAGCTATTTACTCTAACCCAACTTCCCTCTCCCATATCCCATATCCTTCTAAAATCTTTCTTTTCAAATACGTACCATCTCTGCCTCAATAGGTGCGTGGTAAGTTATTCCAAGTCCTTTTGTGGGAAAGATATTCTTATAACATTTGCCTTGAATCAGACCCATGAGTTCACGCTTATGTTACTGATTTACCAACTAGCAGAAATAATCTTTCACCATTTATTGTCTCTTGTAATTCTGAAAAGTTCAATTAACCCTCTCTCTTCCCTTGGCAAATGCCCCAATTTTTCAAGCCTTCATTACCCGTCATTCGTGGTGTCATTCTGCACTGAATCGTTCCCATGACATTTCTCAGGCCCAGCTTCTGCACCTCAGGCAGCCGCCATGCTCCCTCTCCGCACCGACTCGACCTCGGAGGGAACACCGGAGGCAGCGGGGAGAAGAGGAGCAACCAGCCCCAGGACACAGCGCGGGTCGCGACCCCCCACCACCAGGAATGAGGAAGGACCAAAAAGTTCCGGACTGGAGAGGTGCAACCAGTACACAACACTTTGCTGTATATTTACATGTATCTATAAACTTTGTATGCTTATTGCAAGACCTAACTGTACTGTGCCCAGTCTAGTCTCCATATTATACAAAGGATATAGAGGCAAAGGTGCATAATACCAGAACTGAGAAGTTTTATCCATCAGGAAAGACAGAGCAGGCTGGGGCTCTTTTCTCTCGAAAAGGGTAGGCTGAGAGGGTGACCTGATACAGGTCCTTAAAATAATGAAAGGATTTGATAGGCTAGACGTGGAGAAGATGTTTCCACTTGTGGGGGGAGACCAGAACTAGGGGCCATCAATAGGATAGTTACTAATAAATCCAAGAGGGAATTCAGGAGAAACGTCTTTACCCAGAGAGTGGTGAGAATGTGGAACTCGCTGCCACAGGGAGTGGTTGAGGCAAATAGCATAGATGCATTTAAGGGGGAGAAAGGAATAGAAGGATATGCTGATAGGGTTAGGTGAAGTGGGGTGCGAGGAGGCTCATGTGGAGCATAAACACCGGCATGGACAGGATGGGCCGAATGGTCTGTTTCTGTGCTGTGGACTCAATGTAAAGACAAAAATTGGCTAAGCAGTATATTTACGAAGTCAGCTTGCTACTCGTTACATCTATCGTACAAGATTCAGCCTAGATACAGGTAAACTGAAGTCATTGGATATCAATGGCGAGCAGATAGAAGTGGTGGATGAATTTGTATACCTGGAAATTTGTATCCCAAAGGGACACAAGGATGAGGTGATCAGATACACTGCTCTGCCTGGAATTGTTTATGAGCAACTACTGATCCCAGAATGTTAGATACTTTTGGAACATGTTGTACAAGCAACATGTTAGGTAACAGCTGGGAAGACAGAGTAAACAACAATGAAGTAATGACAGGAGTGGCCTGGAGCCAACAAAGCAAGTTACAGCAAGAGCATTTCAACAGGTAGGGCGCAGGCTATATCGCTGAACATCAGTACACCGGGGAGCTCATGGAACCCGCCCCAGCAGGCGGCTGAAAATGAAATGGTCTACGGGAAGAAAGGAAAGTCTTGCTTTTAAGAAAGAAAGAAAGAAAGAAAGAAAAAGACTTGCATTTATATAGCGCCTTTCACAACCACAGAACATCTCAAAGTGCTTTACAACCAATGAAGTACTTTTTGAAGTGTAGTCACTGTTGTAACATGGGAAACGTGGCAGCCAGTTTGCGTACAGCAAGCTCCCACAAACAGCAATATGATAATGATCAGATAATCTGTTTTTTTGTTATGTTGATCGAGGGATAAATATTGGCCAGAACACCGGAAATAACTCCCCTGCTCTTTGAAATAGTGCCATGAGATCTATTACATCCACCTGAGGGGGCAGACAGGGTCTCGGTTTTAACGTCTCATCCGAAAGATGGCACCTCCGACAGTGCGGCGCTCCCTCAGCACTCTCCTGGAGTGTCAGCCTAGAATTATGTGCTCAAGTCCCTGGAGTGAGACTTGAACCCACAACCTTCTCAGTCAGAGGCAAGTGCGCTACCCACTGAGCCACAGCTGACACTTCACTTATGTTATACCTTTCACAGCCTCAGGATCTCCCAAAGCGCTTTGCAGCCAATGAAGTACTTTTTTGAAGTGTAGTCACTGTTGTAATGTTGAAAACGTGGCAGCCAATTTGCACATAGCAAGCTCCCACACACAGTGGTGTGATAGTGACCAGATAATCTGCTTTAGTGATGTTGGTTGCGGGATAAATATTTTTAAATAGCGCATCAGGATCTTCACTATCCACCCGAGATGGCAGACAGGGCTTCAGTTTAATATTTAACGTCTCATCTGAAGAACAGCACCTCAGACAGTGCAGCGCTCCCTCAGCCTGGATTAAGTGCTCAAGTCTCTGATGTGGGGTTGAACCCATGACATTCAGGCTCAGAGTTGAGCCTGGTATCCCGGAGCCAAGGCCGAGACTTGATTGGCAGAGTGACAATGGCGAAGGTCTTGCCTCTATGTTCAGTCTGGATGGAACTGACTGATCAGGTCAGTTGACTGATTTTTATGCTTTATAAATAAGATACGGGCTCCGAATAGGTATTTTGCGGCATATTTTATTTTGTTTTCGTCCCATTATCAGACCTCTGCTATACAATACAGCAAGTCACAGCTGCAAGAGTAAGCAGGCAACAGACTCCCAAAACACTGCTACTCTGCAAATGAATTCTCACTTGGTACATTTCCCCACCCTCTCCACAGTGCAGCAGAGACTGCAAACTCCAGTTGGGGAATCAGTGTCTCAGGCTGACTTCCTGCTGCTGCTTGGTGTAACAGGGTGATGCACCAAATCTTTACACTACTAAAAACTTTCAAACCAAATTAGAATGGGTATAATACATCTATATTGGTGGTTATTCCTTTAAATAAAACTTCAAGTATAGCCACACTCTAAATAAAAAAAGTCTTGCATTTCTATAGCACCTTTCACCACCTCAGGATAGCCCAAAGCGCTTCACAACTAATGAAGTACTTTTTTGACGGGTGGTCACTGTTGCAATGTAGTAGCTAATTTGCGCACAGCAAGCTCCCACATATATGATAATGACCAGATAATCTTTTTGGCGATGTTGAGGGATAAATATTGGGCCAGGAAACTGGGGAGAACTCCCCTGCTTTTCTTCGAAATAGTGCCATGGGATCTTTTACGTCCACTTGGGAGGGCAGACGGAGCCACGGTTCAACGTCTCATCCGAAAGACGACACCTCTGACAGTGCAGCACTCCCTCAGTACTGCACTGCAGTGTCAGCCTAAATTTTTGTGCTCAAGTTTCTGGAGTGGGACTTGAACCTGACTCAGAGGCAAGCTTGTTACCAACTGAGCCACAGCTGACAGGCACTGTAATCTTCAACACCAAAGGCCAACAAATCAATCATTAATTTATGGTCAAATGATTAAAATTTCAAACTAGTGCATCAAGTGTTACACTTGGTCAGACACCTGCCAGTTATTCAGCCTCCACTGAGATAATAGAATTCAGCTTAGATTGTTCAAGCGTGTCAGGCTTGGCTTAGTGGTAGCACTCTCACCTCTGTGTCAGAAGGTTGAGTGTTCTGTCATAGGCGCCGTCTTTCAGATGAGATGTTAAACCGATACCCCGCCTGTCTCTCAGGAAGAACTGGGAAGTTCTCCTGCCCCCGGTGTTCTGGCCTCAACTAACATCACTAAAACAGATGATCTGGTCATTAGCATATTGCTGGTTGTGGGACCTTGCTGTGCGCAAATTGGCTGCCGCGTTTCCCACATTATAACTGTGACTACACCTCAAAAGTACTCAATTGGCTATAAAGCGCTTTGGGACATCCCGAGGTTATATAAATGCAAGTCTTTAATAACTGCTCACCCTATTCTCCAAGTATTGGTCCATAGAATGCTGTAGGACACAAACAGACTATTTATTCTGAAGGGGGTTTTCTCCATCTGATCCACCTTGGTTAATCCCACTATCCAGCTCACACCACCATCCCTTTATTATTCCACTTTTACCAAATTCCCTTTTCACAAAATTACACAAATTTCAGAGAGACTCTGGCTGCAATATTTTCAGATCCAAATGCTATTAATTCAATATTTTAAAAAGATAATATAAAAATGGCAGTAATCGACTTGTAAGCCTCTCAGTGCAATCTCCGACATTGCTGTAAATATTTTCACCATGACAGCTCTTTGCTGCTTGAGCGCCCGGGTGCAGTGCGCACGCGCCGCAGGTCGTGCCGGCCAGTCCGCGCGTGCGCTGTTGGAACGCCGGCCCCCGCCGAGCGTGCGCACTGCCGCCTTCGAGTCGGCCACTATTTGGCAGCGATGGCACGACCCGCTGCGCGTGCGCAACTCGCACTCTGCCGCACTGAAGCCAATGGCGCATTATCTTACCGCTACAACACAACGGAGGCGCTCATTCCACCCCCCACCACCACCACCACCACGCCTCCCGACAACCGCACAAGGCCTGCAAACAAGGCTGCAGCGCCCGTCCGCTCTTTTTGTCCCCGACCGCAAAAAAATATCTAAAGGCAGCTGATAATCATTTCTGCAACAATCTTTCTTGCCGGAGAAACTTTTACCTGGGGGATATTCGACGTAGGTGAGGGACAGCGGCTGCCAGCGCTCTTTCTCCACAGCAACCGAGCATTTGCCAACCGCCGCCATCTTCACTGCATCACGGCGACCCGCCGACAGCCAATCACAGGGCCCAGCGGCGCGGGCCTCGCTCACCGGCTCTCAACCAATAGCAGCCCGGTAGCTACGGAGGCGTCGAACCAATCACAGCCGGGAGATGGAGCTTCTCCCCGCCCCATTCGCCGGCCGCTGCGGCCCGTTCACAGAGTGACTGCACCGCTGTCCAATCACAGCGCAAGATACGAACTTCTCCCGCGCCGGCCGCTGCCGCCCCATTGGGAGGAGTGACTGCACCGCCGTCCAATCAGAAGTCCGTCCAATCAGAGACAAAGTGGTGGAGGCAACAACCCTGAAGTCATTTAAGAACCAGTTGGGTTGAATGAATGAAGATGGGTCCAATTCTTTGTCATGATTATATAACCAATGCTTAATCTGGCTCGGTGGGTAGCACTCTTACCTCAGAGTCAGAAAATGGTGGGTTCAAATCCTACTTCCGAGACTTGAGCACAAAAATCTAGGCAGGACCGGAACCAATGTCCCAGGGGGAGTGTTTGCTAGTGCTGTTGGGGAGGAGTTAAACTAATATGGCAGGGGGATGGGAACCAATGCGGCAGGGGGATGGGAACCAATGCAGGGAGACGGGAACCAATGCAGGGAGACAGAAGCAAAAGACAGAAAGGAGATGAGTAAAAGTGGAGGGCAGAGAAACCCCAAGGCAAAGAACAAAAAGGGCCACTGAATATAAAGGGGCTGCAGGAGGGGTCAAAACTAAAAATCATGGTTTAAAAACAAGTAGAAAACACTCTACCTAAACGCACGCAGCATTCGAAATAAAGTAAATGAGTTGACGGCACAAATCATTACAAATGGGTATGATTTGGTGGCCATTACAGAAACGTGGTTGCAGGGTGGCCAAGACTGGGAATTAAACATACAGGGGTATCTGATGATTCGGAAAGATAGACAAGAAGGGAAAGGAGGTGGGGTTGGTCTGTTAATAAAGGATGATATCAAGGCAGTTGTGAGAGACGATATTGGCTCTAATGAACAAAATGTTGAATCATTGTGGTTGGAGATTAGAGATAGTAAGGGGAAAAAGTCACTGGTGGGCGTAGTTTATAGGCCCCCAAATACGGTGGGGCGGGCAATAATCAAGGGAATAATGGAGGCATGTGAAAAAGGAACGGCAGTAATCATGGGGGATTTTAACCTACATATCGATTGGTCAAATCAAATCGCACGGGGTAGCCTGGAGGAGGAATTCATAGGATGAATACAGGATTGTTTCTTAGAACAGTATGTTACAGAACCCACAAGGGAGCAAGCTATCTTAGATCTGGTCCTGTGTAATGAGACAGGAATAATAAACTATCTCCGAGCAAAAGATCCTCTCGGAATGAGTGATCACAGTATGGTTGAATTTGTAATACAGATTGAGAGTGAGGAAGTAGTGTCTCAAACGAGCATACTATGCTTAAACAAAGGGGACTAAAGTGGGATGAGGGCAGAGTTGGTTAAAGTGGACTGGAAACACAGGCTAAACGGTGGCACAATTGAGGAACAGTGGAGGACTTTTAAGGAGCTCTTTCATTGTGCTCAACAAAAATATATTCCAATGAAAAAGAAGGGCGGTAAGAGAAGGGATAACCAGCCGTGGATAACCAAGGAAATAAAGGAGAGTATCAAATTAAAAACCAATGCGTATAAGGTGGCCAAGGTTAGTGGGAAAATAGGAGGTTGGGAAAATTTTAAACGATAGCAAAGAATGACTAAGAAAGCAATAAAGAAAGGAAAGATAGATTACGAAAGTAAACTTGCGCAAAACATAAAAACAGATAGTAAAAGCTTTTACAGATTGTTGTAGGCATTAGGCACCTGCTGAATATATCTAAACTCATACGTTTAAAGCGGCCACATATAAAATGGCTGCCCAAGCATGATGGGAACCCCGTTAGTCAAGTAATGAACTGGGGCTGACCGAGCAATGACCCTGTGAGGCCCACTACCAGGAATGCCTTGGATACAAGATAATTATAATGAACCAGTGATTTCACACAGCCGAAGCCCGAGGAAGAGAGATAAGAGGAGAACCTGCCTCACATAACGAGGTCATTAATCAGCCCGAGCTGACAAAAACCGAACATGCAGTTCCTGAGGTATCAGGGGAATTCTATTGGGTTAAAGAAATCTATATGTAATCTATAATCGTTATGATTGGATTGTGTCCAGCCGAAGTGGGCTGAGTAACTGTAGTAAACTGTTGTAAAACATATAAAGATCCATGAAACCCTTTGTTCTGCGGAGTGAAGTGCCTGGATCCAGTCCTGAGGCTTCCTCCCCGCTGGTGTTAATAAAGGCCGCATTGGCGTTGGAACCGACTCTGAGTGTTGAGTGATTCTTCGGAGAAAACATTCACGCTAACACAGATATATAAAATGGAAAAAAGAGTGACTAAAGTAAATGCTGGTCCCTTAGAAGATGAGAAGGGGGATTTAATAATGGGAAATGTAGAAATGGCTGAGATCGTAAACAATTATTTTGCTTCGGTCTTCACAGTGGAAGACACAAAAACCATGCCAAAAATTGCTGGTCACAGGAATGTGGGAAGGGAGGACCTTGAGACAATCACTATCACTAGGGGGGTAGTGCTGGACAGGCTAATGGGACTCAAGGTAGACAAGTCCCCTGGTCCTGATGAAATCCATCCCAGGGTACTAAAAGAGATGGCGGAAGTTATAGCAGATGCATTCGTTATAATCTACCAAAATCCTCTGGACTCTGGGGAGGTACCAGCGGATTGGAAAGCAGCTAATGTAACGCCTCTGTTTAAAAAAGGGGGCAGACAAAAGGCAGGTAACTATAGGCCGGTTAGTTTAACATCTGTAGTGGGGAAAATGCTTGAAACTATCATTAAGGAAGAAATAGCGGGACATCTAGATAGGAATAGTGCAATCAAGCAGACGCAGCATGGATTCATGAAGGGGAAATCATGTTTAACTAATTTACTGGAATTCTTTGAGGATATAACGAGCATGGTGGATAGAGGTGTACCGATGGATGTGGTGTATTTAGATTTTTTAAAAAGGCATTCGATAAGTTGCCACACAAAAGGTTACTGCAGAGGATAAAGGTACGCGGGGTCAGTGGAAATGTATTAGCATGGATCGAGAATTGGCTGGCTAACAGAAAGCAGAGAGTCGGGATAAATGGGTCCTTTTCGGGTTGGAAATCGGTGGTTAGTGGTGTGCCACAGGGATCGGTGCTGGGACCACAACTGTTTATAATATACATAGATGACCTGGAAGAGGGGACAGAGTGTAGTATAACAAAATTTGCAGATGACACAAAGATTAATGGGAAAACAGGTTGTGTAGAGGACACAGAGAGGCTGCAAAGAGATTTAGATAGGTTAAGCAAATGGGCTAAGGTTTGGCAGATGGAATACAATGTCGGAAAGTGTGAGGTCATCCACCTTGGGAAAAAAAAAACAGTAAAAGGGGATATTATTTGAATGGGGAGAAATTACAACATGCTGCGGTGCAGAGGGACCTGGGGGGTTCTTGTGCATGGATCCCAAAAAGTTAGTTTGCAGGTGCAACAGGTAATCAGAAAGGCGAATGAAATGTTGGCCTTCATTGCGAGAGGGATGGAGTACAAAAGCAGGGAGGTCCTGCTGCAACTGTACAGGGTATTGGTGAGGCCGCACCTGGAGTACTGCGTGCAGTTTTGGTCACCTTACTTAAGGAAGGATATACTAGCTTTGGAGGGGGTACAGAGACGATTCACTAGGTTGATTCCGGAGATGAGGGGGTTACCTTATGATGATAGATTGAGTAGACTGGATCTTTACTCGTTGGAGTTCAGAAGGATGAGGGGTGATCTTATAGAAACATTTAAAATAATGAAAGGGATAGACAAGATAGAGGCAGAGAGGTTGTTTCCACTGGTCGGGGAGACTAGAACTAGGGAGCACAGCTTCAAAATACAGGGGAGCCAATTTAAAACCGAGTTGAGAAGGAATTTCTTCTCCCAGGGGGTTGTGAATCTGTGGAATTCTCTGCCCAAGGAAGCAGTTGAGGCTAGCTCATTGAATGTATTCAAGTCACAGATAGATAGATTTTTAACCAATAAGGGAATTAAGGGTTATGGGGAGCGGGCGGGTAAGTGGAGCTGAGTCCACGGCCAGATCAGCCATGATCTTGTTGAATGGCGGAGCAGGCTCGAGGGGCTAGATGGCCTACTCCTGTTCCTAATTCTTATGTTCTTATGTTCTGACATCCAATGCAGTACCAAGGGAGCGCCACACTGTCAGAGGAGCAGTACTGAGGGAGCGCTGCACTGTCCTAGGTGCCGCCTTGAGGACCAGACGTTAAACCAAGCTCCATCTGTCCTCTGTTGTGCATGTAAAAGATCTCACAGCCACAATTCGAAGAGCAGGGAAGTTCTCCCGATGTCATGGCTAACACATAACCCTCAACCAACCTCACTAAGACAGATTATCATATTGCTGTTTGTGAGACCATGCTGTGTGCAAATTGGCTGCCAAGTTTCCTACATTACAACAGTGACTAAATTCAAAAAGTGCTAAGATAACACACGTTATCATAAGACAAGCTTTTAAAATCACATTCTTCCCAGGTGAGTTGTTCAGAGTCTCATCCCCACCCCATTATGTAAATTCTTCATAGCAGCACATTGCATCAGTCACAACTACAGTTCCCTCCAACTAGTGATGTATCCTTCCCTTATTGATGTGTTAAAATTCTCATCCTGGTGTTCAAATCACAAATTGGTCTCACCTCTCCCTATCTCTATCGGCTCGACAAGCCCTTCAACCTCCGAGTGCTCTGCGATCCTTCAATTCTGGCCTCTTGCGCATCCCCAATTTACATCAATCCACCATTGGCGGCCATGCTTTCAGCTGTCTAGGTCCTCAAGCTCTAGAATTCCCTCCCTCTCTCCTCCTTTAAGTCACTCTTTAAAACATACTTCTTTAATCAAGGCTAAGTCACCTACCCTAATATCTCCTATGGTTCGGTGTCAAATATTTGTCTGATTATGCTCCCGTGAAGCGCCTTGGGACGTTTTATGTTAAAATGCGCTATATAAATGTTGGCTCTATCTCTGCCAGTAGCATGCTCACGCAACAACAATTTGCATTTATGGAATACCTTTAACTTAGAAAAACAAAGGGAGCTTTGTGTGGAACATGGTCCAGGTGGGAACATTCAGGCCCTCGACCCTGTTCCGCCATTCAATTAGTTCATGGCTGATCTGTATCTTAACTCCATCTACCCACCTTGGTTCCGTAACCCTCAATACCTTTGCTTAATAAATAAATAAATCCATTTACAGGCATTTTCTTTCTGTGAATCGTTTCTTTTAATTGAAATGTACTGATGGATACAGGGCAGCAGTGAGGATTTTAAAAATAAAAAATACGATCTCAAATTTCACAAGGTGAAAAGAAAAAGGTTTACATCAAAAGCAATAATTAACACAACAAATTAGAAATAGGCACACATTAACATATTTAAAGAATGACCATTTCAGACACGTTTTCCTCCCATTCTCTTCTCTTCCTCCGAGTCCCGAATTCAAGACAAACCTTTGAAAAATCTCAATAGCAGCTTTGAAAGACTGAACCAGCGACCCAGCCCAAGTGTCAATAGAACACAAATTCCTTCATTCAATTCCAGACAGTACAGCAATGTTGGGACAGACAGTTACCAAAATTAACCAATAACCTTGTATTGTTCAGTAACTACCACATCCATCGTCAATCCAGGAAATGGTGATGGTGGGGGGGGCGGGGGGGGGGGGGGGGAGTAGGACCGACATCCAGGAATATCCAGATCAGGCTATAGTGGTTCTGTGCTGGAGCGAGTTTGGGATCTCTCAGTTGCTGGTGCTAGTTTGTTATCAGTCCAGATATGCCTTTGCTTGATTGCTGGTAAAGAAAGATCTGGGAGGTCTGGTAACGATCGATCTGGTAATGGTTCTGGTCTGTCCTTCAACATTTAAGCTGGTATTAATTACTTGTCCAGTGAGTTCATTACAGTCCAGTTTGGTTAAGGCTTCCCCATCTGCTGTCATAGCAGCACTTTAAGACAGTATGTGGATCAAACTGTTTATTTACACCTTCAGGACCTCCCAAAACTCTCTCCCAATGGGTGACATTCTTTACTGGAACTAAAAACATGATTTATTTGGGAGGTGGGCGAGAACTGGACATGCACACAGAAAATTTAAAAAAACATTAAAATGAGAACAGAAGGTCCAATGCACCGGCATCATCAGGCTGTTACTTACAGACTCTATGTCCTTTTCTTTATTAGGTACAAACCTCTTTCCCACCTTTAACTCCCCATGCCCCTGGCTACAAACCAACTGAAGGAAGGTGAGCAACATGCTCCAGGCCAACTCCAGTGGCCAGTTGAAAAGAGGCATGCAAACCTGGCCAGAGGATGATTCTTCCCATCGATTTGATTTGATTGCATCCCTTTCTTCCCTCTCCCCAGGCACTACGCCCACATCACCTCCCTCACCCCAATCCCTCACTACAAATGTTACCTCTAACTTTTTTGGAGGGATCTGCAAGGCATTCAAACTTCAGCACACATGCGTTTTTTCCATTGAGAAACTGGCAAGCGGCCTGCGTGAGAGCTTCAGAAAACCGCGCGGCCACGCAGATGAACGGGAATCTTGCTCGCCATCCCCATTTAAAGTCGCCTGGTTCTCCTAACTCGGCTCCAAGATTGCAGGTTGCATTTTTCCGTTGCGTTCTACAAGGCATCATTACAAAACCCAATGTGCTCCGCTCCCACGGATCTGATGACACAAGGGTGAAGCACACAGGCCGACCATGAATGCCTAAAATAGCCAGACTCTGCGCTTTGCTGTGCAACCAGTCACAGCCCGGACCCGGCACAATCAGTACACGGGCTAACAGCAGGAGCGACAGTTAAGATTAATACAGTGTTTACATTTCTCAGCGCACAGATTGGACAGCTGGTGTCTGCTGGTGGGCTGTGTGGATCAACGAGGTTATTTTGTTTCAAACAAAGAAAAAAAAAGAGAAAAAGATGAAAATAAATTTCTGGCTGATCAAAACCCTCACATTTCCTCAACAGGGGTGACCCTGGGTCAGTAGCTGAAGTAAACACACAGTATTTCTAACCCTGATTTTCATTTCAGCAAAATCTAGTATATTGGAATTCCCCAGAAACAAATTCCAACACAACGCCTGCTACTTTTGTAAACACAAAAAAAAGGTTTTGCTAGCTGAGGTGAAGAGGCCAACCCACGATTTGGTAACTTCGGTAGCACGTGGCTAACAGCATAGGGCCCAATACCAGAAGTGCCACTGTTTTAATCATATGGCAGTGCGTGCGTGCGTGCTTTTCAAAATGAACTTTTGAACGGGGTTGCAGATTAAAGCAAACGCCTTGCTCCAAGGCCACTCAAGGAATGCTCCAATTTGTTGCACCAGTTAGTGATGGGATATGGGTCTGTGCTTACAGTTCCCCGCATGGATAGCAAGACACCCACTTCATGAATGGTATTTAAATAGCCCCGGTGAAGTGGGAAGAAGCCTCAAAATCTCAGCAGACTTGCTGCTAAAGATGTCACACTAAAGCAGGGCAGCAATTAAAAGCCAATGGAACGTTAAATAACATCGCCAAAACAGTTCAATGCAAGTCAGGGGGCTTTCATGATCGAATTGTATAATGCTCTGATCCGACTACAAGCTCGAGCACCGCGTCCAGTACTGGTCAGACCACTGGCGGTGAATCTTTGGAATTCTCTACCCCGGAGACCGAGCCCCTGTCTTTGAGTATATTCAAGACAGAGATAGATAGATTTTTGGAAATTAAGGGAATCAAGGGATATGGGAGTAGTGCAGGAAAGTGGAGTTGAGGTAGAAGTTCAGCTATGATCTCATCGAATGGCGAAGCAGGCTCGAGGGGCCGAATGGCCGACTCCTGGTCCTAAGTCTTATGCTCTTATGTTCTGGTCACCGAGACATGAGAGAGAAATGCAAAGGCTGGAGAGTCAGTGCACAGAATGATCATGAGGCTAATCCCCAGTGTCAGGAGTTTTAAGTTATGAGGAAAGACTGGTGAGATTCAGGTTTTTCAGTCTGGAGACGATCTCAAGAGGTATATAAGATAGTAAATGGGATTGAAAGAGTAGATCTAGAGTATTACTTTAAATGAAATCGGAGGAGAAGGACGTTTAAAGCAGTAAAGGGTAACTGCAGGACTGATATCAGGAAGTTCTTCATGCAGAGAGTGGTCAACACTTAGAAAGGACATCCTAGTAGAGTGGTGCTCTGTAAGTTGCGTCTGGTTAAATTTGGGGGCAATGGGCCTCTTTATCCACAACTACTTTGTGATCTCAAACCGTGCCAGGCTTGGTAGTTGCTAAGTGGAGACCACAGGAAGAGGAAAAGAAACGGAGCTTCACTGCTGGGGTAGCCATGGTTTTCCCTCACCTTCTCGGGCTTGGCAGGAGAGGAATCAGGGCAGAATGTCACCTCTGATGCCAGCCCATAGCCAGGCAAGCTGTGAATGCAAGCCCAGAAACGCGTGGAGCAGCTGGGTGTACAAGAGATGAAGGAGACGTGGGTCAGAAGTGGCCATATTATGCATGAATCATCACCATATGCAGATTCTCAGTGCAACAGTAATGGGGCAGCTCTCTGGCCATCGGCTGCGAAAACGCATCCTCAGTGCCCCATTCCAGAGATTAAAGCACAAATTCCAGGCTGACACACCAGTGAAGTGCTGAGGGAGCGCTGCATTGTCGGCGGAGATGTCTGCTCTCAGATGAATGTAAAAGATCCTACAGCACTATTTTGATGAACAGATGGGGAGTTCGCCCAGGTGTCTTGGCCAATATTTATCCCTCAATCAACATCACAAAAAAAACAGACAGTCTGGTCATTAGCACATTGCTGTTTGTGGGAGCTTGCTGTGCGCAAATCGGCTGCCACGTTTCCCACGTTGCAACAATGACGACACTTCAAAAGAACTTCATTGGCTGTAAAGCGCTTTGGGATGTTCTGAGGTGCTGTAGAAATGCAATTCTCTTCTTTCATTAAAATGGACAGAGTTTTAGAATTTCAGCAAATATGGTATTGGGCCAGGAGAAAAGGGGGGGGGGGAATTTGCTCAATTCGGGCCACAATATTCTTTTTTTTTTAAATAAAGTGTGCTAGCAATTCGGATTTCTAAGTGGCCTAACTGACCACCTTTTTAAAAAAGAAAAAAGGGCGTGAAGATTACATTTTCTGGTACATAATCAAAAGAAAAGCCTTGATACATGCAGTACAGTGTACAAGCTGGTTAAAGCTTGGTGAGCCCACACAGACTTGGGCTCAAAGTGCCTCTCCTCCACCCTGTCCAGCCAAGTATTCCCAGGTCAGGTCTACCTTGCACTAAGATGCAAGGTTTAAAAAGCTCCCCCTCTTCCAATGATGCCCTTCAGCCCCCGACTGCGACTGCACTGGTCAAACACCAGTTTCCATTGTAGACTGAGACGGGTAGTTTTTGTGCTGAGAACCCTCAGCCACTCGGCCTGAACTCGTCTCACCGCAACCGGCCAGCCAGAGTGGAATTTCATCCGCTGTGGTCTGAGGTGCGATTCCAACTAGGAACTGGTAGTGAAAGGACAGTGTCCTCACTGACTATGTCACTCAGTCTTTTCTTTAAGAATCAGTAAGATTCTTCATTTCATTAACCCTCACACACTTAAAGGGAAACTCCTCTAGAAACTCTTGTCTGGAGACATTTTTTTTTAAAATAAAGTCACCGGTATTCACTTTATTTTTGCATCTCCTGAACACTCACAAACACATTGGTTCGCCCACACCCCCCCAGTACCATCACGCTTTCCACGAGTCTCGATCACAATTTAGGAAGGAAAAAAAATTCAACTCAATAGAAATCGCTGCTTAAAAGTCAATTTTTTTTAAAAACCCTAATACATTCAGTTGTCTTATTACAGGATGCGATTCTGGAAAGGATATATTGGCTGATTTATAAGTAGCCTCTGTGTCACATTGTTGGGAAAGAAGGAATCCTTTGGTTAAAGTGAGCATCCCACAGCAGGAGTCAGTAGATTATCGCAGGACCCGATTGCAAACTGGGAGTTCGAGCTGGTCTGAACCCCCACACAGGCAAAGCTCGGACAGAGGGGCACAAAGCCAACTTTACCCCCCCTCCCCAAAGAAACACTACACACCTTGCCTTCTTACAGCAAGTAGTCTTTCTTTCGAGAGTTGGTGCAGCATGCTCCAAATTACTCCAAAAGGCAGAAAGGGGCTAACAGAATTGTTCCAAGTCTCTCGAATACAGTAATTCAAACAATGAAACCTGCTACAGGTTGGCATCATCTATTGATCATAAAACATTGATATCAGGTATCGATATATCAGGCATCTTTATTTGGAGGGGGTGGGGGTAATCCAATTACCCAAGCCCGAGTGTTAAGACAGTCAGCTTTGAAACAATGCTGAACCACATTAGAGAATTCTCCCTGCATTCCAACATCATGCAGTTGGCCATCACTGTTTGGGCAAATTAGATGTTTCCCCTTAGGCCCATGTCTCTTTGGTGTACAATGCTCTTCTGGGCTGGGGGGGGGGGGGGGAAAGAGACACAGAGAGACAGCGAGGAATACTCAGAACCTCCAGTGTGTAGAGTGTGTTAAGAGAACAGAGATATAGGAAAGGAAGGGGAACTCATGAAATTTTCATTTTTAAAAGTAGTGCAAATTCACTTAAAAGTTTGGTTTAGACTTTTGAGTCTACAGAGAAAATAGTCTCGGAGTTTTACTCCATTAAATTGAGAGCCCATCCCTCACAACGTTAAAATAATTACACATACACACTTTAGAAAGGGAACTTGAGATCTGATGAGAAACAACTTCATTATCAACTATGCCTGGCATCCAGGTGAAGGAATTTTTAAAGCCTTTGAAGCTGGCGAGTCGGTCTAGGGACACGAGACGTTTACTTGCGCGAGAACCCGAGGGACGGAAGTGGAGAAGTCTGCCTGAGCAGCACAGCAACACGCAGCTCCTTCCAGTGAGGTGTAGGTGGCAAAATAGGAAACCTGTAGTTTACGGCCGTCTTGGCTATGTTAAACGTTAAGCCACTCCCTGGGGTCTGGCCATTTTCACCCAGTCCATGTAACCTGGGTTGAGTACTGACACCACAGGTGGGGTGGTGGGGAGAAACATACAGCAGGACTTACAACAGTCTATTTACTCAACAAACAGTCTATTTAAACAGAGTCCTCATGAACTACAGCAAACAGACTACTCCCAATAAAAGCAGGATTATTCCTCCAGCAAAATGCAGAGAGTTGAGGATAGTTACAGAATAGAGATTAAGTGATGTCAAACCAATCCCATTTCCTTGCAGCAGTGCGTTCTCCAGGCATGATAGATGGGAGAATTACTCAATCATCTCTGTAATGTATGTATCTGTGAGTGTGCTCACAGATTTGTAGAGCTGTTGAGTTGGGAGTGGCTTAGCCAGTCACGTGATGTTCGCAAGACTCAATAAAACCCCAGCCAGTTGGGTTCAGGGGATCCACGATGAGACAGGTGGTTGTGAGCCTGGTGGATGTGTGGTGTGATTGTTAAACCTTTGCTAATAAACCCACTAGTTCTTAATAGCAATATGTTGCTATGAATTCTTAAGCAAAGAACCCATGAAGCAAATACATTACAGTCTCCATTATGGCTAGGGCTGGTGGTGTTGCTATACACAGCCTTTTACTAAAGCCCTGGTGGTTGTTACCTTCGACTTCCAGAAGGCACAGGATTATGGAGAAAACGACTTTCCCCGTTATTCAGTTACTTGCTCTCCAATGTCCCCTTTAAGCTGTGCTGCCACATAGCGCTCTGCAGCTCCCATGCAGCCAGCTTTTAAGTAGGATAAACCGCGCATGCATGGTATTGTGAATGACCCGTGCAGTCCCTTAAAGGGGCTGCGCATCCCCCAAAAAATTAAAAGGAAACATTGTTTCCCTGCAGGGTTCCCTAGCTGAGAAGGGGGAGGAGTGGGAGGGGGGCAGGGTAGAGAATCTGCATCCTCCTCTGCCATTCTGCACACTGACCTCTAGGAGCTGTACACACATCTCCCGATTGCCAAGTGCCCAGTTACTCGTGGGAGGGGCAATAAATCAAAATATTGTCGGGCAGTGGTTTACGACAGAATAGTATGTCAAACACCTACAGCAAATATCAGGGGCGACATTAAACTCCTGTTTCTCGCAATTTTATCCTGATTAAAATACCAAGACCAGCAAGAACCAGTAAAGCTTACACTCAGCTGGTACTGGCTCAGTGACACCACTCAGGACACTGAACCTCCACAGAACTGGGGGGAGGGGATGATTGGCTGAGACAGATCAAGTAACAATGTCAAGCATGGTATTTATACCAATCACAAGCAAGAATGATCACGCGTTAAAAATCAAATTACTTTAAAAAGTTAAACAAAAGAATTAGTTGCCTGATTTATAGACTCAAGTGCTAATCTTGGGTATTTAAAAAAAAGTGCTTTGAATTTTCACAGATGCTGTCCTTTTTGTGCAAGAATGAGAGAGTTTTGTCACAGAATGGACTCCTGTGCTGCATCATTCTGTGATTCAGTGGGACTGGACTGAGTGATGGGAAAATGAGCGGGAGTATGAACACTGGATAATTTTTTCCCACCCTATTGGCTAAGGCCAATTGTAGTGTGCTTTTTACTACCCTGGACACCTACTAATCACAATGACATGTTCTGGTCTGTATGCCTCAGTGATAGGTCAGGCAGTGTATTTACCCACTACACCATTGGGAGGGACTGTTGCACCTGTATTTAAAGAGCAAGACTGATTGTATGACCCCCTCACCCCACCCCAACTAAAAGTGGAGGGAAGCATATTTCCAGTCCTGCGAACCTTAAGTTATCCAAAAGAGACACCCCCTCCACCATCTCTAGGATTAGATTCTGGCAGAATAATGTCCCATTCTCCCTATCCCCAACCAACAGCATATCAAAATACTGATATCCAACAGAATGAGCCAACCTCAATGTGTGTGGAGTATTCTGATCAAGACTCTTACAGCTCTCTTCCATATGGGGGTCATCCAGGAATCAGATATAATCCACTGATTCTCAGTGCCAAGTCGTTTTGATTCGTAACTTCCCAAAATTAATAATTTTCTTTTTTTTTTTAAATAACCTTTGTGCCTGGATTTCATACGAGACTGGCCTCTTCCAAAGGTCCATTGTCACTGCTGGGTATCGTCCCATTCATTTCCGTTATTGCATCAATGCCCAGGTAGCCAAGGAGAATCTCGCTGCGTCGCCGTGACAACTGTACAATGTCGTCTGCGAGCGAATTCACTGTAGTGTATCGCACCTTGTCCACATCAAATATGTCCTTCAAATACTGGATAATTTGTTGCTATAAGACAAAGCGACAACTGTGTGTAAAAACTAGAATTAAAAAACAAATCTGTTACACAGCAGACACAGGACCCCCCCTCCCTTCTCCTGTCTTTCCTCCTCTAAATTACAGAAAAAAATATATCTGCATTAAGCATTTTGAAGTAATTAATGCACGAGTGCTGTAGTATTACCAGGTGCCTGTCAGTGGCGATACTGAGTGCTGTAATATTATCAAGTGCCTATGGGTGGCGATAGAGTGCTGGAGCACTCCTTAAGCAATTGCTCTATATGGAACTCCTTCATGGTAAATGAGCCAAAGGAGGACAGCGGAAACATTACAAGGACACCCTCAAAGCCTCCCTGGTGAAGGGCGACATCACCACTGACACCTGGGAGACCCAGGCCGAAGACCGCCCTAGGTGGAGAAAGTGCATCCAGGAGGGCATTGAGCTCTTTGAATCTCAACGCTGCGAGCGTGAAGAGGTCAGGCGCAGGCAGCGGAAGGAGCGTGTGGTAAATCAGTGCCACCCCCCCTTCTCCCGACGAATATCTGTCCTACCTGTGACAGGTTCTGTGGCTCTCGTGTTGGACTGTTCAGCCACCAAAGAACTCACTTTAGGAGTGTAAGCAAGTCTTCCTCGATTCCAAGGGACTGTTATGATTACCAGGTGCCTGCGGGTGGCGATATTGAGTGCTGTAATATTACCATATGTCTGTGGGTGGCGATACTGAGTGCTGTAACATTACAGGTTGGACTTCTGTGGTCCGGCACCCTCGGGACCTGACCAGTGCCGAAACAGAATTTTCCAGACCACGGGAGGTCATGCCTAGCCTAGTCTTACTGGCAACTGTCGACAGTGCCCGGGCGCCTGTATATATGTGTGTGTGTGTGTGTGTGTGTTTGTGTGCGTGCAAGCTGTGGGTGGCTCCCTCAGCACCTGCACACACACTCACTGACTGACAGCTGCTCCAGCCAATTGCCGCATACTCACTGATAGCCTTTCCCAGCAGTGGTTAACGCGCTGGTTTGATGCTTTTTTTTTTAAATGGAGTGTTTCCAGACAACGACTAAATTCTGCGCAGTGGCTTTATGCACAGCGCATGCCCACAACCACGTATAAACCCTCCTCTCCCTCAGGCCCAACTAATGCCAAATCACGGATGTTTCCGGACCAGAGAGTCCCGGACCAGAGAGGTCCAACCTGTACCAGGCGCCTGTGGGTGGCAATATTGAAGACAACTATTCTCACACAAAATGGACAGTGGAGCTTGTGTGATGGAGTGCGGGGGTTTATTAGGATATGTGACCTTTTGGTTTCCCGTGTCAAGCTTTCCACGGAACCCAGTAGAGTTTTCAAATGGTAACTTTCAAAAAGAAATTGGATCTCTACTTAAATAGGAAGAAATTGCATGGCTAGAGGGAAAGAGCAGGGAAATGAGATTCACTGGTAGCTCTTTCAGAGAGCTGGGAAAGGCATGATGGGCCGAATAGCCTCCTCCTGTGCTGTATCATTCTATGAATTCTCAGTACCAAACCAGATGATGCATTTAGCCACAGGACCGTCCAAGTAATTCAAAAGGTGCTGAGCCAAGTATTACTGGAAATACGGTAATTAATCCAGAAGTGCTTCACTGGGTCTCTTAATTCAGCTTCTTTGCATGGTCAAGGCCCAGTAACTTTTCTAACTAGTTCAACATCAATACATTAATACCACGCACTCCCAAACCTTCAAGTAGAAGGACAAGGGCAGCATGCGCTTGGAAACACCGTCATCTCCCAATTCCCCTCCAAGGTCACACACACCATCCTAACTGGGATAGGGCCTTCTTCCGTGGTGTAACCATTCTATGATTCTATGCTGAGAGCCGGCACGGGCTCGACAGGCCAAACGGCCGCCTTCTGTGCTGTAACCATTCTATGATTCTTTGTATATCGGCCGTTCCTTCATTGTCGCTGGGTCACAATCCTGGAACTCCCTCCCTAACAGCACTGTGGGAGCACCTTCACCACACGGACTGCAGTGGTTCAAGGTGGCTGCTCACCACCTTCTCAAGGGCAATTAGGGATCGGGTTTAAACGCCGGCCTTGCCAGTGACGCCTTTATCCCCAGAATAATTTTTTTTTTTTTAAAGAATCAACAAAAACAGAGAGAAAAAAATCAACATTGGGGAAGAACCAGGGCAAGACCCCTTACCCTCACCCGTGATACCATGGGGGAGCGAAAATGTTTTAAAAGGAGCGTCTCACCTTAAAGATCGTGCAAACTTCACAGAGATGCTGCTTCGGTCCGAGAAAGCCCCAGGCAAGGACAGGACTGACGTGCTCCGAAATGGAGTAAAAGTGGGAAATGAAGCCATCAGGAACCTATAGTCACAAGGAAACACAACATAAATGGCCACGCGTTAAACCAAGCTCGGGGATATTGCCCATTTCAAATTTGAGATTGGATTTTATTCTGTTCCAGCCGAGCCGGCAGTGTGTCCCTCACCATTGTCTGTGAAGGTCTTTATCATTACCGTTGCATCCACCACCCTCGCCCCCTTGTTTACTGACCTGTAATAGTCGCCTTTTCGCTTTCAACACCGACCAGCAAGCTGTGGCAAGGGCCTATGGAGTGGGGGAAACATGAGAGGTTAGAACAGTGGGAGTTTAAAAAAAAGTATGCAAGAAAAGACTAATGTATCCCCATTCAACAACAACATCTTGTATTTATATAGCGCCTTTAACAGTGAAACGTCCCCAGGCGCTTCACAGGAGTGTTAGGAGATAAAAAAAATTTGACACCGAGCCTGTAAGAAGAAATTAGCGCAGATGACCAAAAGCTTGGTCAAAGAGGTAGATTTTAAAGAGCGTCTTGAAAAAGGAAAGGGAGGTAGAGACACGGAGAGGTTTAGGGAGGGAGTTCCAGAGCATGGGGCCTAGAAAACAGAAGCAGGCCATCAATGGTTGAGCGATTATAATCAAGGATGCTAAGGAGGGCAGAATTAGAGGAGCACAGATATCT